>NW_020950239.1:1092534-1137271 GCF_900497805.2 Vombatus ursinus | reverse complement strand
ACTACTACTACTACTGCTGCTGCTGCTGCTACTACTACTACTACTACTACTACTACTACTACTACTACTACTATGGCTGCTGTTGCGGCTACTGCTACCACTATTGTTACAACTGCTATTACTGATGATGATGCACGTAAGTAATATCATAGCTAGCATTGATATAAAGCCTTAATGTTTACAAAGTGCTTTACAGATGGCTCATTAAATTAGAAGATAGTAATTTTGTTTTAAAGCTCTCCTAACCTGTTACCACCAACATTCTCAAATATATCAAGCTGGTGCCATCTGTTGATATGTAATGAAGTGACTCGGAAAACAATCAGCTTTCAGTTAGAAGTGCTATTTCAAAGGAGTAGGTGCATGGACAGAAAACTAAAGTACCTGAAAAGCAAAGGGAATTGAGACCAAGGAGAAAGCAGAAGAGTAGATTTAATTAGATACTCAGATGTCTTCTTTTTAGTGGGTTTGGTTGTTTCTGTCTATATTAATTAATCAATAAACCTCTATTAAACACCAGCTATATTCCAGGCACTGTGCAAAGTGCTGGGGATAAATACAATCAACCAATATAAATTTTTATTAAGCCCCTACTAAAAAGCCAGGCACTGTGCTAAGTTCTGGGAATCAATAGAATCTATCAACACATATTAATTAAGCACTTATTATGCTCCAGGCAATATGAAAAGTACCGGCAAAATTTTAAAAAGGCAGAAGACATTACAGGAGGTGCTAACTACTAATTCGGGATGACTAGAAGGATTACCTGGTGAGAACCCCTAGCAACTAAGACTTCAACAGGTTTGCAGTAGGATTTAACCAAGAAATTTATCATAGAGAAGAAAAGGTTCTAAAAATCTTTTCAGTCAGTCATTTTTTCCAGTCATGTCAGACTCTTCATGACTCCATTTGCGGTTTTCTTGGCAGAGATACTGGAATGGTTTGCCATTTCTTTCTTCAGCTCATTTTACAGATGAACAACCTGAGGCAAATAGGGCTAAGTGACTTGCCCAGGGTCACACAGCTAGTATGTGTCTGAGGCCACGTTTGAACTCAGGAAGAGGAGTCTTCCTGACTCCAGGCCCGGTCACTTTAGAGTAAATGTGAGAGGCAAGATTTTGTAGTGAACTACAGAGCATGGGCTAGGTGATTTAGTAGGTAGCGTGTTAAATTCCAAGTCCAGGATAAGTCAGTTCACATCCTGCCTCAAATACTTTCTAACTGTGATACTTTCTATTGATGACTCACTTCACCATCCTCAACCTCAGTTTCCTCATCTGCCCAACAGGGATAATAGAAATATCTACTGCATTAATTGTGTGAGGTAAACTGATTCTTTTTTTTTCCTTCTGCTTTGTCTCAGATTTCTCATTTACAAAGTGGAGATAGTCCATTTTGTTGGAATATCTCAGAAGATTGCTGAAAAGATCATTCTGCAAAGCATTCTGTAAATCTTAGAGAGCTGTGAAAATGTGGTGGTTGTCATTGTTGATGTGGTTATTGGTGGTGGTGGTGGTGGTGTTGGTGGCAGCTTTGGTGGTGGTATTGGTGGTGGTATTTACCAAGTAGCACGTGTGTCTGCACAAAATAAAGACTATCTCCAAATGAAAGCGTAAGGTGAGATGGCCAAAGAACCAAATCACTACCCTCTGAGTCATCAGAATAAATTGTATTTCTTAAAAGAATAGAAGAGGTGGTTCATGGAAGATAGAAAGGAGAAACCATGTGAAGAGAAAGAGGAGAACTTCCATCTCTTGCACTTAGTTGGAGAGTGGAAGAATGTGATTTAAGGAAAGAAGGAAAAAAGCAGAAAAATGAATATTCCGAATGAAACAGAAGCACTGGGCTCTGCCTATAGAAGAGAGATCTGGACCATCTCAGAAGGAATCAGCTCTGGGAGTTCCAAGGGATGCTCCTGTGGCTCCACAGATGCCATTAGGTCAGAGGTCATCCATTAATGGCCAGAGGAAGAAGAAATGAGGAGTTATGATTGCCCAGTCCCCACAGAGGGGCACTGATGCAGCTGACATACACAATAAATGGATCTTCTGCCTTCCAGGGGCACGCATCTGCTGCATAACCAAGGGCCTGCTGAGACTTGTCAAGCTTGATGAACACTACCCACTCCCAGCAATTCATCGGGTGGAAAATGGAGCCCTCAGGAAGATCCTAGGATGAGCTGAGAGGACCAGAGGTGGAGGCTGATTGAAGGGAGGGAAAGGAAGAGAACAGCAGGCTAAGAAGATGCCATCTGAGAAGAGAATTTGGATTTCTAGACCATAGTTGGCTGCTGTCCAGGGATGAAATTCACATAATAAGGGTCAGTATTTTTCCCCCTGGAGCCTTAGGAATCAGAGGGAGGGCTTTTAAAGGGAAAAAAAGAGAAAGGAAGTCATGTACCAAGATCTGCCAAGCCACATACTACGGAGAAGGGCTGGTTGGTGCACCATGTTTGAAAGATTAACAGAAGAAAGAATCAGCAAACATGGCCGACAATAACTTCTCCAGTTACCGTGTCATTTAGGGAAATAAGGTAGACTTTCACACTGTGTTTAAGTGAGTATGACTCATTCCCCACTCCTAGAAGAAATCTACAATGCATTATTAAAAGGCGATTTGTGTGCACTCGGAAAAGGAAATCGTGATTCCTGTGACCGAGCACGGGTTCAGAACAAACTGTGGCATGTTCAGGGGAGGGTAACTGAGTTGGGGAAGGACTCAAAACCATGACGTGCGTGGATCATCTGAAAGAAGTGAGGAGAGCTTGAGAAGGCCCAAAGTAAGATTTATCAGGGGGTGGGTGGGGGGTTTGAATTCAATTCAACAAACATGAAGTGCTTACTATGTTGTGAGCACATGACGCAGCTATCTTCCAATATGAAAAGGACTGTGATGGAGAAGACGGATGCGACATGTTTTGCTTGGCCCCAGGAGGCAGAGTTAGGACAATGGGTGGAAGTTAAAGAGAGGCAGGTTTTGGCTCGGAGTAAGAAAATGCTTCTTAGCAATCAGAGCCATTCCGAAGTGAAAGGGGCGGCTTTGGCAAGCAGCCATGTGCCCATCCCCCGAAGTAAAGAGAAGGCCAGAGGACAGGATTTGGTGAGCGAGGCTCAGGTCTGTTAGGGTTTAGATGAGATGTTCACCGAGGTTCCTTCTAAGGCTGATGTTCTGCGATTCTAATGTGGGATTAGAGAAAGAGGGAAGGTGACGGCATGCCCAGTAGACACTGGCTCTTCATTAACTGAAATCATGAAGTGATTTCATATTTAGAAGTAAGTGCTACAAGAGGCCTTTTCTGACCTTCTTCAGTTGCTAGCCACACACCCCAAAATAGTCTGTGTTTATTGTAAGCGTTTACGTTGTAAGCGTTTACGTTGTAAGCGTGTGGGTAGAGTACCAGTCCTGGAATAAGGAAACTCATCTTCCTGAGTTCAAATCTGACCACAGACACTTATTAGCTGGATGACCATGAACAAGTCATTTAACCCTATTTACCTCAGTTTCCTCATCTGTAAAATGAACAGGAGAAGGAAATGGCAAACCACTCCAGCTATCTTTGCCAAGAAAACCCCACATGGGGTCACAGAGTTGGAAATAACTGAAAAATGACTGAACAACAAAATGTATGTATGCATTAATATAATATTTACATGGCAAGGCATGACATAACAGAATAATATAATGTGATACATCATTTGGGATCACATTCAGGCATTTTAAAAGAACCAGGTATAAAGAAGTCTTGCCAAAAGTTGAAATGATTGATGATTCCCAAGTCCTTGGCCCAGAGATATAGCAGACTTCTCCCTGGTGCTATTGGCCATTATGTTAAGCACACTCTAGTGCTTTTGGGGGCAGACTTGACCTAAGGACTGGCTGGTCATACAGGAAGGGCACTAGCAAGTTGGAGACTCTCCAGAAAAATGTGAGCAGGATAGAGATGATTGAGGACCATGCCAAGTGGGGATACGTTGAAAGGTCACAGCATGGTAGGCTAGAAAGAGCTAGAAAGGGACCTTGCAGGTCATTGAGTTCAATCCTCTCATTTTAAAGATGAAGAAACTGAGACCCAGGGATTGCTTGGGGTGACATAGCCAATTAATACCTGAGGCACAGGTCCACACCCACATACACAGACATTTTGCCTCATATGCCTGTATGTGCATACATATGTAGATATATAGATATGTATGTACATATATGTATACACATATATATACACATACCTTGCCTCAGATGTCTATATATACACATATGTAGATGTTAATATGTGCATATATACACACCTTTCCTCAGATGTGTGTATACACACATATCTGTGTATATATATGCATATGTATATATTTATGTACATACACACACATCCTTTGCTTCAGATATATATGTGTTAGGGTATATGCATATATATGTATGTGTGCAGATATATGTATACATGTGTATGCGCATACATACCAAACCCATGACTTCGTTGGTGTTAGGAACTGGAGACACCTGGTGTGAAAATTCCCTCAATTTATCTTCCATAACAGCATATCTTAGAGAGCTACTGGAGGACATTGAGAGTTTAAGTGACTTGTCTACAATCTCAAAGCGAGTCATTAGCAAGACTTGATCCAGGTCTTTGTCACACACTCAAATCACTTCCCGCGCCTGAGCTTCTGTTTTCTTAGCCATTGAAGAGCTGTTTGCAAGTTCTGTAAACCCTAACGTGATCTTGAAATATAAGCTTATACTTACTGTCACCCTTATGCCCCGAACTAAGGCTGATAATCATACTATAGCATACTGCCTTATGGCAGGCTAACACCACATCTTTTCAAATTTGTGTCTAAAAAAGAAAAGACTTCTTCGTGAAACATGTAGAACCAGGACAACATTGCACACAGTAACAGCAATATTGCATGATGATCAATTGTGAATGACTTGGCGTTTCTCAGCAATTCAATGATCCCAGACAATTCCAAAGGACTCATGATGAAAAATGCTACCCACCTCCAGAGAAAGAGCTGATGGATTCTGAATGCAGATTGAAACAGACTCGTTTATACTTTTTTTTTTAATTTTTCTCTAGGCGTTTTTTTTTTGTCTGTGTTTTCTTTCACAACATGACTAATGTGGAAATATGTTTTGCGTGATTGCATAAGTATAACCTATATCAAATGGCTCGCCATCTCTGTGAGGGGGGAGGAGAGGTAGGAAGGTAGAGAAATAGAAACTCAAAATTGTGAAAAATGAATGTTAAAAATTGTTTTACATGTAATTAGGAAAAATAACATATTATCCCACTCTGGGGGGAAAAAGAAAAGATTTTCTTTAAAGAACAAATGCATATCGTCATTATCATCATCAGGTCTTTCATTTCATTGCCCTATGTTGGTTTACAGAAGGTGGAGAAGTGATGTATTCCCTTCTTTCTGCAAGAATTGGTACAGATAGTATTGTCATACAGAACCCCGGGCTCTGGTGGGAGTGGTCTTGTGTTTGAATATCAGCAGTCTCACACACTCATTCATTCTTCTGGACCTCGGTTTCTTCCTCTGTTAAATGAGTGGGTTGGACTGCCTAGAATAACCCTAAAGACCCTTTAAGCCCGAAATCTTAACTACTCCTCAGAAAGTTTTATTGGAAATATCTAAAACATTGAAAATGCATACGCTCAATCAGCTTTATTTATGGGAGGGGGCATTGAGTGGGCCCTGAGGAATAGCCATGTCTGCTTTCACAAGACCTGTTCCATGCTCCAACTCTGGATGTCACGGCTGGCCTGTGTGTATCTCTCTCTTGGTGAGATGATCAGTTATGGGACCTAGAGCATAGCTGTTAGTAGGCGTCTGTTTGGATGCCTGTGCCTGGAAAGTACATTAAAATTCAAAGATTCCCAACAGGATTGGGAAAGGCAGTGATATATGAGGAAAGCAGCTTGCCTGCCTCTTTGTGTTCGGTGGCAGGAATTCTGGCTTCCTCACCAAAAGCTCACCTGCATGTGGTTGTGGCCCCAGAATCCAGCACTGATTGTATTACCTCACCAAAAATGAATTCAAGTAATGCACCTCAATGAAGCATCCTGGGGGTTGTATTGGAATGTACTTTCTCAAAACATATACAATTCAGAAAGGAAGGAGCTGGGGAGGAGGGAGATTGATGAGGGAGATTTTCTGGTTTGGGGGTGTGTGTGTGTGTGTGTGTGTGTGTGTGAAATGTACCTTAACCCCAGAAATTACATTCTAATCCAATGAAATAAGCATTTATTAAGCACCTATTATACGTACAGAGGATTACAAAATAAAAATTTCTATTGAGGATTTTTAAAAAGAGCCTCTGTCTTCAAGGAATTTGTTTTCTTGTTTTATTACTGACTTGTTTATATGCCAGGTGTTTCCCTTTATCCCTACACAGCGTGCGCACGTGCACGTGCACACACACACACACACACACACACACACACACACTGATCTTTTCTTGGTAACAAATAAAAATATTTAATCAAAACAAAGTAACAAAGCCTCTACTTCTGATACTGTAAACCTCCTTCCATGTGCATATCCTCCCCACTTCTCTCCTAACACAAAGAAAGGGAGGGATGTGTGTGTTACATGTTTCAGTATGAGTTCAAGAAGCTTACATTCTACTGAGAGATATAAAATGTAGAAATGTGTATATGTGTGTCTGTGTGTACATACATTCATATCAAAGAGATCTGCTTGGGATCTTGTGGCAAGGAATTATCAGAAGTAGGACACACATATATGTGTCTGTGTGTATATGTATATGTGTATACATATGTATGTGTGTGTATGTGTGTTTATTTATCCTCTTTAGGCATGTCTACACATATATTTTATATGCTGTATTACCAAATTTAAGATGAAATTTATTACAGTAATAGCACTAAATGTCATAATGCAATTGTATAATATAAAACCCAATAGAAAACCTGTAGAAAAATATCAATGAAGATCCATGGGTTTAGACAAAGCTCTCTCACATGGCTAGAGCATAATTTGTACCTAAATTTCTAGCTTATAATAATAGTTTAAAATGTATTGCTGAGGAATTATATATATATATATATACATACATACATATAAAATGCAATGTGTATATATTTTCTATAGAGAGACAGGACAGACAGACAGAGACATAGAAGCAGAAAGAAAACTAAAATCAGGGGGATCAGGAAAGGCTTCCCCGAGGAACTGGTACCTGTGATGTGTCTGGAAAACAGAGTGTGTCAAGGAGAATATGAAAGGAGGCTGAGGAGTGCATGGAGCCAGACTGTGAGGGGTTTCAAGTGCTATGCTAAAGAGTCACAGAAGCAATGGCAGGGGTGGATGTGTGTGTGTGTGTGTGTGTGTGTGTGCATGCATGTGCGTGTGTGCGCATGTGTGTGTGTGTGTGTGTGTGTGTGGTGTGGTGGATAGAGCTATGACTTTGGGGTCAGAGGAGTTCTGGTTATTACTAATTCTGTCTCTACAAGCTTTGTGCCCATAGATTAGCCACATTACCTCTATGGGCCTAACATGACATAGTTAAACTAGATGAACTCTAAGGTCCCTTCCATATCATGATGTTATGATCCTAAGATTCCTGAATAGGGCCAAAACATGGCCAGTCTTATCCAACAGCTAGGAGGCCAGACCTGAAGTCAGGTAGACCTGAGTTCAAATACTGCCTCAGACACTTAGTAGCTGTATGACCCCGGGCAAGTAACTATCTCACTCAGCCTCAGTTTCCTCATCTGTAAAATGAAGATAATAATGGTACCTACTTCATAAGGTTATTCTAAAGATCAGATAGCATATGTAAAGCTGTTTGCAGATATTAATGTGCTATATCAATGTTAACTATTATTATTGCACTTCAGGAAAATCATTTTGCCAATATAGGGAGTCTGTCATTTATCCTAGAATCACTAGAGAATCCTAGAAGTTTTTGAGATGTGAATGTTGTAATCAGACAGCATCTTAGGGGAAAAAATACTTCGAATGAAGCATGAAGAATAGATTGGGGGAAAGGGTACTGAAGGCAGCAAGACCATCTAGGCACCATTACAACATAGCCCAAAGGGAAGGAAAGAGAGCCTGAACTAGAGTAATGTCCGGGTGGGTTGAGAGAAGGGGCCAAATGAGAAAGAGAGTTGGTGGAAGCAGAATTGACAAGACTTGAGAAAGTATTCGATGCAGATCAGGATTTGTAAAGGAGAAGGGTAAAGGATGATAATGACATTCAACTTGAAGGTTTGGGAGGATGGAGATGTCCTCAACAGACATAGGGAAATTATGATGACTAGTACGTAGATGACAGATAGATAGAGAGATAGAGAGATAGATAGATAGATAGATAGATAGATAGATAGATAGATAGATAGATAGATAGATAGATAAATAGATAGATATATGATATAGATAAATAAACATACACACACCTTTTGGCTAATATAAAGTATGTGTGTGATTATATATACATAAATATATATGTGTCTATTAGCACAAAAAAAGAATCATTGAGGATTTTTATGAAGAAACTAATAACTTGCACCCATATTGTTCCAGGGTTCCTGTACTGACTGGACTGGAATACTGGGGCAGAAAATTCAACTCCATCTCCAATTCCAATCGCAATTCAAATTACATCACCTTTTCAAAAACATCATTTTAGATTTTTCAAAGGATGAGCATTGCAAAGAGACCTTTGATTTCAATGGTACAGGGAACTTACAGGTGAAGAAACTCTGTCGATGAAGGATAGCACCTTCTCTGCATTTGTAATTTTAGTGTTCTTTACAACAGAGGTGCCAGATATGCAGCCCATAATACTCCCAAATCTGCCTTGAACCAGATTGAAATGTAATTGGGAATTATTTAACAAACTAAATCAAAATACAATACAACATAGATAATGTTAATTTGGGATTTTCTGTGGTTCTATTTTTAGCAAGACACTTAGAGCACCAAGAAGTTAATTTTTAAAGAATTTCCCAGAGTCAGAGAAAGCATTTGAACCCAGATTTTTTTGTTCCTAGACTGGCTCACAATCCCATGTTGCTCCTTTAAGTTTGGTGACTGCTGGTAATATGCTTTGGATTGGTTTTCTGGAAATAGTGATGAGTTTATGCCGAGATATCTATATATTTTATTATAGTATATGTTGTTGTTGTTTGTCCTTTGTTTTTGAAGACCAATGGCATCAGGAGGGTTATGTCTTTACTTGCAGATGAGTTGGGTTCCAGCAAGGTAGAGCTGGGAAGAGTCAGCAGCCTCACTCTCCCCTCCAGAGTCACTAGAGTTCAGTGACAGGTCATAGGTCAAGTCAGCCTTAGCTCTGGATGCATTGAGCGACCCTGGTCTTTTTAAACTAAGGTCTTTCCCAGGTCTCAGTATGTCTGAGGCAATACCCATTCAGGAGTAGCCAAAGTTAGTTAGGCTTGTGGGCCTATAGTGACTGTTTGCAGGTATTGTATAGGGTTAAATCCCATGGATGTGGGTCTTATTAGTACTCCATGCTAAGTAAGTATAACTAGGTCCGTGAACACTATCAATCAAATCATGAAAAGACTGTTTTCTCCTTGTCCATTTCACATTTTATCCATAGCTTCACCATTCCTTAATAAATTCAGGCATAATGGTCATTTAACTCATTAAGTTAATGTAAAAGCTAATTGAATTTCTAGTTAGCCTAAATAGAACCCCTGCAGATATGCCCTGCATCAAGAAAGACTCCTGCAGAACACAGCTATTTAATTGCCTGCAACTTTCTAAAAGATCATTTAAACTTTTCAACAAAGAGAGAGAATGTTTATGTGGAATCACCCACAGATAAGACCCTGTCGTAACACACACTGGCAGAAAGGATTCTGCAAACACAAGAGGACCTTCTCTTTGCCGTCTGAATTCATGAAGAATTTTGGAGATTGCATGATGCCAAGCATAATATTTTCCTTTGTCATCATGCCAAAATCAAACATCCCTATTGAGGTCTAGGAGGAAAGCAGTCATCAATAAAGCATAAATGGGTGAGTGCTCCTCAGAGGAATGCTTGGGGCAGTCAGAGAGATTGGAGCAAGCATGGAGAACACGATTACCTCAGAGGGTGCCGCTTCCAGAAACTCGCCTAAGAAAGCCTCAGCAGGAACATGGCAAGAGTCCAACATTCCCCCAGGGGGTTGGAGAAAGGCTGGAAGTGTTCTTATCTTGACATTCTAGAGGGAACTAATGTACATCCAAAAATTCTTTTTTTTTTCTCCTCATGAATTTATTTTCATTTTATTTTGTTTTTGGTTGTTGATTTTTGGATCAGGTAAGACTCTTTTTACCAGAAAGAGTTAATTTTTTTTTCTTACAATAGAAAAAAAAATAATATTGCAGAGCTAGCCAGAGAAATATCACAGACTTCTTGGATTCTCTCCCAAAACTCTACCAACCAGGCTCATTGGCTCAACTCCCAATCTGACTTTCCAGTCTTTTTTTTTTCCTCTCCCTTCTCTCTCCTGCCACCTCTACCCTACAAGGCATTAAAGGTTTCTGATTGGTCCTTAAAGTGATTCAGGTAAGATTCAACTCTGCTGTAATAACACAATCATAGAGGCAAAAGAGGATTTCTTCATCCTACTACAAACTTCATACTACCAAGAACCGACTTCTCACTAGCACCAATTCAAGCTTTTTGCTTCTTTAAAATGCAGTCTCAAGCTCCCAGATAAAGTGCCAAATTCTGTCTATAAATACTTAACACTTCATCTTGGCTCCAGAAAGAAGGAAAAGAAAAAATTCCAAAGTAGGTAGAAATACTGGATTGACCATTTAGAGACTCCTGTGAAAGGCTGGACCAGAAAGACAGAACTGTGCTGGCATGTTTAGAGAGTTCAACACCTTCACACAGGAAATTTCCTTTTCCTCATTTGTCCACGATGCCTACCTACCTGAGGCAAGATGGAACTTTATTTTTTTTTTCCAAGGAAGAGGCCACGGATGAAAGAATTGGTTAAAAATACAAACCCGTAACTTGATGCATTACAAACATTTGTACAAGTCTGGTGGTAAAACTCCTTAATATTGATTTCACGATGACCTAAAAAGCTCTCTTCATAAGAATTTGTAAATAGTAATTTTCAGCTCACACTAATGTCTTAACATATACTCAGGGCCTTTCCTTCTCTAAACTCCTAATGCACTTCATATCTTGACCAGCTAATTTGGCCAATTTTGTATTTGGCCTTGCTCTCTAATTATCGTATGTGTCCACAGGTAATCTTTCTCCAACAAGAATTTAAGATCCTTTGGGGACAAACCCTTAGTCCTATAATTAACAGGGTTATTGATTCATTAACAAGTCTTTCTAACAGTCTCAGAAAATGAATTTGAAATAGTAAGACCTTGTGTATCTTATCTGTTTTGATACATTTATATTTAATCCAATTCTATTGAGCAAACATTTATTAAAGACCTACTCTATGCCAGGCACTGCGCCAGACATGATGGAATATAAGAACAAAAAGAAAAATGCCTTTTAGTAGCATTTTACCATAACACTCTTTCAGGAACTAAAAAGTGGAGTAGTAGGTAGAATTCTGCCCTTGGAGAAAGAAAAGTCAGGCTTCAAATCCCATTTCAGACACTTCCTAGTTAGGCGTGTGACCCTGGTTCAGTCAATGCACTCATCTAGAAAATAAGAGGTTACACTCAAAGACGTCACATGTTCCTTACAACTCTAAATCTATGGTCCAAGTTTATATTATTTTCTCAACTAAAAATAAGTCTTCTATGGCTGACCATAGATTTTTTCCATAATTACAAAACCTAACCAGACCACATTGAAAAGTGGAATGCTGGCAGTTCAAGTTGTGACTGATGATGGTTAAAGAGCTGTTGGGTTAATAACATTGTTGCTTCATTGAAAAACCCTGGATTCAGGAGGACCTGAGTTCAAATCTGGCCTCAGACACATAATGTTTACAAGCTTTGTGACTCTGGACAAGTCACTTAACCCCCATTGCCCAACCAAAAAAATAAATGAGCAAACAAAAGAGAAATAAAATAGAGTGTGTTCATTTCTCCTGTGTCATACAAATATGCATATCCATATATGCACATGCACAAAATATACATAAACAAAAAAATGAAGGTGAGGGAGAGGTTGAAAGGATGGACCTATGAATTCACTGGTGTGGAGAACTTCCAGTAGGAAAAGTCCCTCTACCAAATACAGTTCAGTAGCTCATCTCTAACTCAGAGCTGTAGAGAGTCACCTGGGGAACTGAAAGGTTTAGTTGTGGCTTATGGCCACACAGCCTTGATGGATCAAAGGAAGAACTTGACTCCATCTTTTCAACTTCAAGGATCACCCTCTCTCTATTATACTAGCCTCTTCACATCTATAACTGATCCCATTATTACAAAGTTCTAACACACTAGCCCATTTTTGATGAAGGGACAATTTACATACAAGTGATACAGGAAAAAAAAAGAATTCTTAAAATAACTGCTATTGGTTTGGTGCAGAGAATATAGTACTGGACTTGGAATTATAAAGAACTGAGTTCAAATCTCACTTCTGACACTGGAGAAGCCATTTAACTCTCTGAGACTCAATTTCCTTATCTCAGGATAGGGGATGGGGATAAAGGCATAATATGGTATTAGTGTACCTACTTTCCAGGGTTGTTGTGAAGATCAAATGATGTATTTTGAGGGGTGGGGAGACAACCAGGGTTAAGTGACTTGCCCGGGGTAACATAGCTAGTGCCTGATGCCGCGTTTGAACTCATGAAGACTAATTCCAGTGCTCTATCTACTGCACCACCTAGTGGCCCCTGATGTAATAATTTTAAGTGCTTTGTAAACTTCAACATGATATATAAATCTAAGCTGTTGCTATTATTATGATTGTGATTATTATTATATGATTCAATAGCCCTTTTTACCAGTTAAGTAAACATCAATAATTAAACAGCTAGCAAAATTAGTGAATCATTCACAACTTTGGGAATTCCTTAAGCCTGCTAAAAAATAAAAAATGAAATAAAATTTAAAATCTGCCATGTCTTGAAGTTGAAAAATCATTAAATAGTGGAAAATCCTTTATATATTCTGTAACTTGAAGCTAATTTTAGTTTATCCTCCTTACTCACTCTCCCTGTATCCAACCAAAAAAAAAAACAAAACAAAACAAAAGAAAAAAGAAAAAGAAGAAAAAGCCTGTAGTTCCAACAGAGCATGAACTAGTGTGTGGACACATGCTGAGGAAACCCTGCTGATGGATCAGCTTTCTCAGATTAAGGAGGTCAAACAATGCAGGCAAAAGCTTTTTTACGTCACTTTACATAGTTGGATAATTCCTTTAATACACTCTTTCCCTTCGGCTGAAGTGAGCTGACCAAGGAACTCACAACAGAATTTGATAAAACAACCAGTAAGTAAGTAAATATGCCTGTATGTATATATGTATGTACACATGTATGCATGTGCACATTATAGATACATATAAAGATATACACACATGTGTATGTATTAAGTATATGCATATATACATGTGTGTATGTATTACGTGTTCATATTATAGATACTATATACCCATACGTGTGTGCATGTACATGTGTTGGTCCAGCCTCGTGAATTTAACTTCTTAGGAAACTCCCAGAGTGAAAATTCCCTCTATCGATGGCTAGTGGCAACTCACCCATAATGACTCACAAGTGCAATGTTGTTATTGTTATTTTTCTCGGTCTTCATTCTGCTTGACCCTTCTGTCACATTTGAGACTGTTGTTCGAGCTTCTCTTTCTTGCTACACTTTTCACTCTCGGAGACCACTCTCTCCTGGTTCTTCTCCTCCTACTCCTCTTACAGCTCCTTCTCTGTCTCCAGATCACACCCTCTAACCATAGACGTCCCCCAGGGTTCTGGCCTGTGCCCTCTTCTCTCCTCCCTCTACACTATCCCTATGGATTTAATGACTATGCTGATGCTTCTCAGATCTACCTTTTCTGCCCCAACCTCTCTGAGGAACTCCAAACTTGTATCTCCAACTGCCTGTCAGCCATCTCAAATTGGATATCCAGTAGACATATTAAACTCACTATGTCCAAAACAGAGCTCATTATCATTCCCATTAAATCATCCCTCCTCTCCTACCTTCCCTGCTACAATAGAGGTCAACACATCCTCCCAGGGCCCCAGGCTCACCACCTAGGATTCATCCTGGATTCCTCACTATCTCTCACCCCCATATTCAAACTGTGGCCAAGACCTGTTGATTTCAACTTTGCAATATCTCTTGAATCCGGTCCCCTTCTCTCCTTTGACACTGCCACTCCTCTAGTGCAGACCCTCATCACCTCATGCCTGGATTATTTCAATAACCTGCTGATGATCTCTCCCTCAAGTCTCTCCCCACTCCAATCCCTCCTCTATTCAGCCACCAAAATGCTTTTCCTAAAACACAGATCTGACCATGTCATTCCCCTACTCAAACTGCCACCCCCAAGATCAAATATAAAGCACTCTATTCAGCATGCAAAGTCCCTCACAACCTAGCTTCCATCCACCCTTACAGACTCACAATTGGTACTCTTTGATCCAGTGACATTGGCCTCTTGGCTGTTCCATGAACGAGACACTCTATCTCCTAGCCCCTGTCATTCTCTCTCATTGTCCCCTATGCCTGGAATGCTCTCACTACTCTGCTCTGACTACAGACCTTCCTGGCTTCCTTTAAGTCCCAACCAAAACCCCATCTTTTACAGGGAGTCTTTCCCAACCTCTCTTAATTCTAGTACTTTCCCTCTGTTAATTACATCCTATTTATCCTATATTTAACTCATTTTGTATACATTTGCATGTTGTCTTCCCCATTTGACTATAAGCTCATTGAGGATAGGGACTGCTTGCCTTCTGGTTTTTTTTTGTACCCCCAATGCTAAGCATAGTACCTGACACATAGTAGGTGCTTAATAAATGTTGATTGACTGATTGATATGAAGAGTTTCTTAGAGCACTGAGCGATTAAGCCACTTTCCTATTATTACAGTACGTAATATATTAGAGGGGCAGCTAGGTAGCACAGTGCATAGAGTATTGGGACTATCTTCATGAGTTCGAATCCAGAATCAGACACTAGCTATGTGACCCTGGGTAAGTCACTTAACTCTGTTTGCCTCAGTTTCTTCATCTTTAAAATGGGACAGAGAAGGAAATGGCAAACCTCTCCAGTATCTTTGCCCAGAAAACCCCAAAATGGGGTCATGGAGAGCCAGACACAACTGAAATGACTAAACAAAAATATATGAGGGGCAGTACTCAAACCCCAGTCTTCATGGCTCTAAGACCAGCCTTCTATCTAGTAGGAACAATGGAAAGAAAGATGGAAAATGGTTCTGGACACAGGAGAAACCTGGATCCAAATTCTCCCTCTGCTATTTACTAGCTGTGAAACCATCACTGAATCATATCATTACTTCAATTTCCTCAACAATAGAATGTTGACCATAACACTTTAAGCAACTGCTTACTGGATTATTGGGAGGGAAGTTCACATGAGATACCACAGGCAAAGTGCTATTGTGTTATTATGTCATTGCTGTCATCTTGTCACATTCATCTTTTCTGTGGGGTTCACATAGAAATGAATGTGGGACAGTTTGCCACGTTACACTCGTTATTTATGTGTAACGTTCTCTCATCTATCGTACAGGAGGATAAAATCACTATTTTGTTGTTGAGTGAGAGCACTAGGATGTATGCTCATGCACTGGAGGTTTACTGAAAGCATCCTTGGTACAACTCTTGCAGCCCATGGGACCACAGGGATAATGGACAGCTCCTCCTGTTCCTGTGTTCATCTATGTTGCTGCTACTGCTGCTATTTGGCTGAATCTAATGTTGACTGGCTAGCTTTAGGTATGTTTGTTTGTTTTCATTTCTGTTTGCTTGAAAAAGAACAAGATTGACTGGCTTTCCTTGGGCCACTCCCTAGACAATCTTCAGAGACTAATGGTCCTTCTATAAATCCATTTAAATACAACCCTACAGAGCTGGGGTGGCTAGGTGGTGAAGTGGATCTCCTGGGGTCAGGAAGATTATCTTCCTGAGTTCAATTCTGGCCTCAGAAACTTAGCTGAGTGACCCTGGGCAAGTCCCTTAACTCTGTTTGCCTTAGTTTCCTCATCTGTAAAATGAGCTGGAGAAAGAAATGGCAAACCATTCCAATATCTTCATCAAGAAAACCCCAAACGGGATCACAAAGAGTTGGACGCAACTGAGAATGACTGAACAAAAAACAAACTATAGAGATGGAAAAAAAGCTTCTCCCCTTCCTATCTCTCCATAAGACAAGCTTCATGCCTTCCCAGATTTATGTGGAACTGAGCTAGGCTGAGGGCAGTTTTCCAACAGTTAAATGCCATGGGTCTGATACTCTGGACATTACTCTGAGGTAGTTATTATCTGATTAGCTATCAGATGCTGAAGGAAACCTCCAATGATTCTGCCCCCTTCACAGGGAATCTCTAATCCAGTGGAGAATTGCTGATGAACCCTCAGATCTTGGTAGCTCCCCAGAGGCCAACTCTATGGCTAAGCACCTTGGGAAGTGAGTGGCTGCCATTCCCCAGGTATCACAACTAAAGGTCAGGAGAGGATTCTCCTCCAAAGACCTCCCTTAGGAAGACCAGCTGAGTCCATTCGAGTGAAAATATGTCAAGGGATACTCTGATTCCACTGACTCCAACTCTGCACCTTTAGTGTAGGTGGGGGAGGGAGGAATCGAATAATTCTAGTTGTTCTGTTTGTTTATTTGTTTTTTAATGGAATCATAGCTCTAGAACTGAAAGAGACCTTAGAGACCACTGAGTACAAGCCATTCATTTTAGAGAGGAAAAAACTGTGGCATGGTGAGGTTATGTGACTTGCCCAAAGTCATTTAGCTAGCACGTATCTGAGGTGGGATTTGAACCTAGGTTTTCCTGGCTCCCAGTCCGCTACTCTATCCACTGTGACAAGCTGCCTCACTCTAACAATTGGGTCAGGTAAAAAATCTGGAATGAGTCACTTCCAGATGCTTCCTGTTGGTGCTCTGTTTTCAAGCTAGCTCAATGCCCAGATCCCTTGAATTCTAAAGGACTTGGGTCTTTTGATTGTTTTTTGTCCTTATCTTGGTCCCATGTCTATCCACTTTTGGCTTCTGGTCAAAGGTTCTCCTCCAAAAAGCCTCCTTAATCACCATTTCATTTTCCCAAGACCACAATTCCTTTTCTGTCTGAACAATAGTATTAACTAACATCTACGTAACATTTTAAAGTCTGCAAAGCATCTCATTTGAATGTTGCAACAATCCTATGGACTGGGTACAACAGATCTTCTTATTCCTGTTTTACACATAAGGTTCAGAGTGTTGAAATGACCTGCCCAGAGCTACGCATATAATAAATACCAGGGGTAGGATTTGATTTTGAGTCTTCTTCATCTAAACCTAGCACTCTTTCATTAAGTAATAACTCTGGTTTCCTCCCTTCCTCCCAACTATCTCTTTATCTCCTGTTTTGCTTTTAAATATTAGATCATGCTGCATTCTTTTCCCTTTTGAAACCTCACAGGGTTTCCCAAAAATTCCTTTTTTATTCTCAATGTTTTCTCTTTTTCCCATTCTGCCATTATACTGGAATTTTTGCCCCCCCCCATTAGAAACCATCACATTCCTCTCTCAGAGGAGTCAAAGAAAACCTTCTATCAGACATTTAAAAAAAATATATGAACAACATTTGCATAGACCAGTAGCTCATCTGCATTTAATTATAATTCAGCTGTCCCAATTCCAGCTGGGCTGGTAACCTCCAAATCTTTTATGATCTGGAGGGGTGAGAGATGCATTTAAAGCCCGTCATGGTCTGCTTGCCATCTCCTCTTCCAGGTGTATCACTGTAACCCCTCCCCTCCCCTCACTTCATCCTGATAAGTAAATAACTCGGTTATTGACTAGTTTTCATTTGAAACGTCCCATTTCCCATCTCTTTGCCTTTGCATAGGCTGCTTACCAAGGTTGGAATGCATTTTCCTTCTCCCCTCTGCCTCTTGGAGTCACCTCTTCTGACCCCTGGAGGCTCAGCTCAAATGGTGCCTCCTTCAAGAGGCTTTTCCCTGTCCCCCAAATCATTTAGTATTAGTCCTCCCACCTGGGTCTAATTACCTCGTAGTTACTTGTAGAGCACTCAGATGCACAACACACATCTACTCCAGCTCCCATTTTAACACAGATTTAAGGATCCCCTTGCAACAGTACTGTGAACACCTGGCCCAAGTACGATTATCATGCCTAGTTTACAGGTAAGGAAGCAGAGAATCCAGCTAGGAAGCTAAAGTGGTAGTCTAAGCAAGAGGTGATGAGAGTAGCATGTGTGAAGGGAAAGGGTCTGATGTGCAAGATGGTAGCCAAGTAGAATTCACAGAATTTAACAACTGAATTCATGTGGGAAGTGGAGGGAGTGGGAAGCCATGACGAAGTCTCTAAAGTTTGGGGCCCAAGTGATGGAGCAGATTTCCAGAATCAGGCAGTTTGCAAGGGGCAGCAAGTTCCTATCATTTATCCTTTATCCTCCTCCTACTCTGGGAAAAAATGTCCAAAGTTCAGGTTTTTTTGTAGGCTGCTGGTTAATTACTCATTGCTTTTGGGGATAGACTCATCCTTAAATGAAGGAACCAGTATCTCATGTCTGGCAATGGCATCAGTCAGCCCTACCGTTCCCCCCAGGGAGAAGCTATGGGGGAATACCGCATGGAGAAAATATTCTGCCTGAAGAGTAGACAGCACAGCCAGGGATGTCTTTATGAATCTGTCGGTGGATCAAAGGTCATGGAGTGAAATTTAAAGCTGCCACTCGTCAGTACACCATTGGATAGAGCTGAGGTGGCACTGTAGATGGAGGGCTGGAAAATATGAGTTAGAATGCTGCCTCAGACATGTAGTAGTGGTATGACTAAGCCAATTACTTAGCATCTCTCAACTTCAGTTTGCCCATCTGTAAAATGGGGATAATATAGCACCTACCTCCCAGAGCTACCATGAGGACCGAATGAACATATGTAAAGCAGCTGACCAATCTTAAAGCACTATGCAAATTCTAGCTGTTATTATCATCATCTTTATTGTCATTATTGTTACCATTATTGTGAATGAATGAAAACAACATAGATTAAGCACTTACCATGTGCTAGACATGTAGGAAATGCCTTGTTTAGGGTAGATTCCTTCATAATCATGACAGTATTTGTATTTACATAGAATGTATTACTCTCTGCTACCCCCAGACACCTTCTATATATGAAACCACGTAATTTTGTTGATGATAAATGCCCGTATCTCCACAAAACCCAGAAACTCTCCAGGGAAAAAAAGACAATGCTGAGGGGTGACCATCATGAGATGAGCATGGTCACTTGGGGGCAGTCCAAAGACACAGTAGCAGCAACCTGGGAAAGCCCCCTGTAAGTTCTCCTTCTGACAACCGTGACAACAACATACAATTTATCCCGTGTAACCTGACATTTCAAATGTAAAAACATTATCTTCATTTTTACAACTCAGTAAGGGTTGTCTTATTGAGTCTTTTTTCAGTCCTGTCTGTGTGACCTCATTTGAGGTTTTCTTGTCAAAGATACTGGAGTGATTTGCTATTTCCTTCTCCAGCTCATTTGACAGAGGAGGAAACTGAGGCAAACAGGGTTAGGTGACTTGTCCAGGGACACATAGCCGGTAAGTGTCTGAGGCTAGATTTGAACTCAGGAAAATGAGTCTTCCTGGCTCCAGACCAGGTGCTCTGTGCACTGTGGCGCCCCCTAGCTGCCCTAGATGTAGCTTTAATCTTAGAGAACAGCCTGGGGCCCTTGAGAGGCTCAGAGACTCATCTAAGGTCAGACAGCTAGTATGTATCCAAGGTAAGGCAACACTTGAGTCCCAGTCTTCCTAACATGGAGGCCAGCTTTCTAACTATTATGCAACACTATCTCTCACTAAAATACAATCAGTGTAATAAATGCTACAAGACTGAAATTGTGTGTCTTATGTCAGCACTTGGGGATAAAGTGTTGTTGTTGTTGCTATTTTTCTTGCTGTTCAGTCATTTTCACTTGTGTCCAACTGTCTGTGACTCCATTTGGGGTTTTCTTGGCAAAGATACTAGAGTGGTTTGCCATTTCCTTCTCCAGTTTATTTTACAGATGAGGAAACTGAGGCAAACAGGGTGAAGTGACTTGCCCAGGATCACACAGCTAGTAAGTGTCTGAGGCCAGATCTGAACCACAATGAGTCTTCCTGATTCCAAGACCAGTGCTCTATGCACCGCACCACCTCGCTGCCCCATAGCATTGAGTAGAGAGCAATATTTTTTTAGCTGTATCCTCACTCATTTATCTGTGTTTTCTTTAGATAACACTTGTAATTGGCAATAATGAGTGGCTACAGAAAATGCTGTCTGTTAAAAAAAAAAAAAGCAGGAATGTTGAACACACCACCTGCTGATCCAGCTAAGTGAAGGGATTTTTTTAAACCAATGTTTCCCAGCGGAAATTCATGTCTTTGGTTTCTTTAGTACCTGTGTTACTTTCTGCACAGGCAAGTAAAACCTTTTATGTCACGGGCTTTAGAAATGGAAAAGACTTAGAAATCTAGGTCACTTCCCTTCTTCTACAAAGAAGGAAATTAGGATGTTCACTGACCTACCTGAGATCTCTGATGATCAATAACTAGGAAGGGACTCAGAATCCAGGTCTTCTAATCCCAAATCTGGTGTTCTTTCCAGGGATGATGGATGGCCTTGGAACAAGTTGTACAATCATGCTGACTGGGTACGTTTTAAATTCATGTTATCTAACTTCACTCTCTTCTCATCCTCAGTCCTTTGTGGTCTGGCTTCTAAGGTCATCACTCCAGCCAAACTACAGTCTCCAAAATGACCAATAATTGCCAACACTGATGGTCTTCTTTCAGTCCTTTTTCTTTTCCATCTCTCCTAGATACTCTGGCTCCTCTGTGTCTGTGTGTGTGTTTACATTACTTTCTCCAATTTTCCTCCTACTCATCTGACTGCTCCTTCTCTCTCTCCTTTGCCTACTTCCCTAAGACTCCTACTCCTCTCTCTACACTCTTTCTCTTGGCAGGCTCCTCAGCTGCCACAGAGGCATCTCTAGAACTATAATTCCCAGATCTATATATGTCCCCAGTCATTCCCCTGAATTTTAGTCTGCATCCAGAGAAAGCTCTGAAACAAAAGTATGTATAGAATGATATAAATATAGTATATATATATGTATATATGTATGTATGTATATATACTATATGTAATATGTATGTATTGTGTGTCTGTCTGATGGTAGCTATCTCTAGGATGGGAAGAGGGGAAGAAAAAGAAAGAAAAAAAGAAAAGTACATGATAACTTTAATATATTTAAAAAGAATAGTAAGTTGTACAAAATAAATTTGCAATTTCATGTACAATCATCTTTTTTTTCTATTCTACTACATTATGGAAATGCTTTTATTCCTTAAGTTCAGAATAAAAAAAATAAATAAGAAGAAAAAAAATAGTTCTATACTACCACTGATTAAAAATTTTACAATTTACAATTTGTGAATTACTATATTGGGCATTTATATTGGAAATTGTTCAACTCATGATGTCTAAAGCAGAGCTCATTCTCTATTCCTCCATCGTTCCCCTTCTCTGAAGTCCTTACTTCTGACAAAGGCACCTCCATTCTTCAAGTCTCTTCATAACTTGGACAATATCCTTGACTCCTCATTCTTCCTTGCCCCACAAATGCAACCAGTTGCCAGAACTTGTCATTTCAACCTCCACAATATCTGTACCATCCAACCCTTCCTCTACTTATCCAACCCTCATCTCAGGTCAAGCCCTCATCACTTCTAATTGAGACGATTGCAGCAGCCTCCTAATGTCTCCTTGCTTCCAGTCTCTCCCCACTTCTGTCAATCCTCCATCCTGCTGCCAAAGCTACTGATTCACCACTTCCTTCCCTTACTCAATAAATTCCAATGGCTTCCTGTTCCATCTAGAATCAAATATAATTTCCTTTCTTTAGCTTTAAAAACCTTTTTTGAAACCCTAGCCCCAACCTATACTATCAGCCTCATTGGTCATTACTCCCCATCCCCCATTCTGGGAGATCTAATCAAACTGGCCTTCTCTTTGTTCCTCATCACAATGTTTCATTTCCCATCTCCATGCCTTTGAATTGGCCGTTTCCCTCCTGAAGGGCATTTCTCCCTCCTCACCTCTTCATGGTAGAATCCTTCTCTTCCTTCAACACACCAGTTGAAGCACCACATTCTTAAAAAGCCCTTCCTGATCTCTCCAACTATCAGTCCCCTCTCCACCAAACTATCTTGTATTTACCTACTTTGTGTGTATTTGTAGCTATTCTCTGTACATTTGTTCTGTGTATACTTCGATTTGTCCTTCTTGTGTACTCCTTAAAATATATGCCTCTTGAGAGCAGGGATTGTTTCATTCCTTGTATTCATATCCTAGCACCTAGCACAATGCCTGGCACACAGTAAGTGCTTCATAAATGCTTGTTGATTTATTTTCTCATCAGACAATCTTTAATGGATTGCAATATATTCAATACTTGAATACCTTTTGTTTGTTGTTTTGTATCCAAACTAAGAGCAAGAACTATTCTCCAGAGAGGTGGGTTCTGGAGTGTCTAAGTCCAGTGGTTTACTTCCAACTCAAGCAAGAATCTGCCTGCCATGTTACCCAGAATCCTCATGGTCTATGGAGTTGGGAAAGGCCAAGGTAGGAAGACATAGGAAAATCAAAGACCAGAGGATTGGAATCTGGAGCTAGGAGGGGGCATTAAAAGCCATCTAGCCCACTCCCTTCATTCTACAGATGAGGCTCAGAGAGATAAATAACTTGCCCAGGGTCACACGATTATGAAGTGTCTGACATGGGATTTGGAGCCATTCAACAGATATTTATTAAACCATAATGTGTATAAGACACAAAGGTAAAAATTAAATAAGATCTGTCCTCAGAAGATTATTCAGTCTACTGGGGGACGGTCGTTGTTGGGGGATAGGTATGCTATCTACACAACTAGGTGCTACAGTGCATAGAGTGCCAGGCCTAGAGTCAATGAAACTTGAGTTCAAATCCAGCCCCAGACACTTACTAGCTGGGTGACCCCAGGCATATCACTTCAGCTCTGTCTGCCTCGATTTCCTCATCTGTAAAATTGGGATAATTATAGCACCTACTTCCCAGGGTTGTGGTAAGGATAAATGAGATAATATTTGCAAAATGATTTGCAAGCCTTAAAGTGTTGTATAAAAGCCAGATACCATTAGCATCATTATTAATTGCATATGCACTTATACAAATTAATTTTGTTGAGGCTTCTTTTTTCAGTCATCTCCAAATCTTTATGACCTTATTTGGGGTTTTCTTGGCAAAGATACTGGAGTAGTTTGTTGTTTCCTTCTCCAGCTCATTTTATAGATGAAGAAACTGAGGTAAAGAGGGCAAAGTGACTTGCCCAGAGTCACACAACTAGGAAGTGTCTGAGGCCAGATTTGAACCCAGGAAGATGAGTCTTCCTTACTCCAGGCCTGGCACTTTATCCACTATACCACCTAGCTGTGCATACAAATTAATAGGAGAGGGATTAAGAATGAACTCCTGTAGGAGGCAATTTGTGAGCTGTGCTTTGAAGGAAGCTAAGGATAACTCAAGTAACTTGGAGGCAAGACAAGAACACTGGGTTGGGGTCAGGAGAGATATGGGTTTGATTCCTGGCTCCCACGTTCAGTTTCTCTGCAATGTCAAACTCATCATTTCAGCACTCCGAGCCTCAGTTTCCTTATCTGGAAATGAGGATTAGAACCAGTGAACCACCTAGAGGGTTGTTCTAAACAAAGTACTCTGTAAAGGATGGAGGACTGCAGAAATGGGAGGTCTTATGTGCCACAGGAGCAAGACTATTGCAAGTTGGCCAATGATTTTGAGAATTCAGTTCCAGATTGAGTGCTGGAATCAAAGCCAGAAAGGTGTAATTCCCACTAAAACTTCATTTCCTTTTTGTTCCCCCTAAATACACCCTCCTAATAGTAGCTTTGCCTGCCAATCAACTTTGAAGAAAAAAAAAACCTCTTTGGTATTTAATATATTTAAAGAATAAATGATTTCAAAAGAAGCTAGTGTTGGAGGATGAAAGGAAATATTCTCATGACCAGAGTCACTCTAGCCAGGTCACTGTTGTTTTCATGAACGTTGGAGGAGAGAAGGACCCTAAGCTCGGCCGATCTTTTCACCGAGTTTGTTTGACAAGCACTGTCTAAGGACTCTCGGAGAGCCTTTGCGGCGATGGAAAACAGTGTCCATGGTGAATGGTGGCTCCCCTTGGAGGCGGTCAGTGCCCTTTGCCAAACTGAGCTGCAAACAGATCTGTGTGACAAAAACCAGCATCCAACAGGTCAGGCTTCCTTTGTCTGACTTAAACCCCAGCTACAAAGCAGAGGGGAAAAAGAGAGAGAGAGAGCTGGGCTCTCATTACGGAAAACATTCAAATATGTGGAGGGAGGAATTCTCCAGGAGCATCTTCCATATCTGTGTGGGGAAACCCTTAAGGTGTTGAGGATCCACTTGCAAATGTCAACACAGAAAGACAAGAGATAGAGCCTTGATTTGATCCCAAGTCTGGCACTCCTTCCATTATAACCCAATGAGGCAGTTTCCTCACCGACAAAATCACAGAGATAAATCCGTGTGATGCTGGGCAAATCGCTTCACCTCAACTTCTCTGGGTTCAGCTTCCTTCTCTATAAAATTAGGGGGCTGCCCTCAATGACTTCTGAGGTCCCTGGGCACTGGATATTATAGAGCCATCTTTAATTTTATCCTTTCATTCTTTCAGGTAATACTAACACAGTCAAAGGGAACATGGTCTCCTTCTAGCAGTGGAATTTGCCCGATCTGTGGCATTGGCCAGCTAACAGGGAGTTCCTTGACTTTGTCACCAAGTGGCCAAACTGCCTGGATAATGCCAATCTGTGTCTGCGTGTTACCAAGAGTAGTCTGGGCCACAGGAAATGTTCTCTAACCCTGGCTTCTCATTTCTCTGTGGTTTATTTTTGGTCCCAAATTGAATACTAGGATCATGTAAACAAACCACGCACACACACACACACACACACACACACATATCCTAGGATCTAGAGGAGAAGGGATGCCAACAAGTGCCCAGTCCAACTGTACTTCATATAACAGGTGAGGAAACTGAGAGTTACAAAGGATGAGTCTTCTATGATCCCTCAAGAAGAGTAACAGAATGTGGGTTGGATCCCAGGCTTTCTGACACAAAATCCAGGACTCTTTCAAGTAGGTCATGAAATAAGGCATGATATATCCACATGGCTTCAAGGTCAGATCCTGACTACTAAACCCCCTCAAACAGGTGTAAACCAGGTCTGTGCCAAATGGGTTTGCTTTGGAATTCAGTTGGATCACTTGTCATGGGCAAAAGAAAGAAACCCAAACTTCCTGGGAATACCACAATGAATTCTATTACAAGGCCAAGTTTCATTCCCATACCAAACCTTCTAAAAGGGTTGCTAGTATGTGGATTGGTGGTATTGTGAACTCTCGAGTGAGGAAAATCTCTTTGCCAATACAATTCAGGTAGGCAACTTGGTGGTGCCATAGTGCATAGAGTCAGGAAGACTCATCTTCCTGAGTTCAAATCTGGCCTCAGACACTTACTAGCTACGTGACCCTGGACAAATCACTTAACCCTATTTGCCTCAGTTTCTTCATCTGTTAAATGAGCTGGAGAAGGAAATGGCAAACCACTCTATCATCTTTGCCAAGAAAACCCCAAATGAGGTGATAAAGAGTTGAACAAGACTGAAAAATGACTGAAGAACAACAAAAATGCAGGTCAGCACCTTCTCTGCAATGTGTGATCTTAGAGAGCTGCCTTCAGCATTGAAAAGTTCAATGACTTGCCCACAGTCATACATCTAATCTGTGCCATAGGCATCATTTGAACCCAGGACTTCCTAATTTTGAGGCCAGCTATCTCTCTACTCCAACACTGCCTTTCTTAAGATCATAGAAGTGACCTTAATATTCATGGAGTCAACCCACACCTTATATAAGTGAGGAAGCTGAGACACAGAGGAGTTAAGTGACTTGCCCAAGGCCACACAGCTAGTGTTTGAGTCAGGATTTGAACCCATGGCTTCCTGGCTACAAGTCATTATTCTCTTCACTATAGCATGTTTCCTCTGGATAGCTTGGTCTTTTTCTATTCTCACTATCCTAGTTAATAATTAGTCATAACTTGCCCAGAAGCGTAAGACTCTCATCACCCAGGCCACCATCCTCATGTGAAAGATTCTTCGTATCTCAAAGACCTAGAAATGATGAAGCCCAGTGGAAATAACAAGAGGTAGTAGGAGCTTGCTACTATTACTCATTTCCACAAAGGTAGGACCACCATGAGGGACCCTTGTGAATGTGGAACCTCCTGCTCTTCTGCCTTTCGAAATCATGCAAATCAAAAACTCAGCGAGAAGCCACTTGTCTCACTCCACACTGCAGGGTCTGACCTAACCCACTAAAGAGAATGTTTGGGGTACACTGCAGACAGAAGGCCAAATGCTTTCTTGGCAGAAGGCTGGCTGCTCTGAGGACATCAGGATGTCAATCAAGGGATTCATCTGTGAGAGAAAAGGCCCTCAACCCCACCATGTCTATGGTGAGAGACAGACAAGGTCAAGCGTGTGAACCAGGAGGCCAACCTTAGAGCAGTCTGTTTTCAGCACACAGGAGTAATATATTGAAAGAAAACAAATTCTCTGACCCACTGGACCACTACTGCAACTAATAACAATAACAATCATGATTATATAATCAATGAGTATCGATAATAATCATTCTTTGGTATTTCAAAGTTTGCGAAGAATTTGCATAGCACATTGGATACGTTGCCAGACATGGAGCCAGGAAGATGAGTTCAAATCCTGTCTCTGATTCTTAAGAGCTCTGTGACCTCACACAAGTCATGTTGTCTCTGTGTGTCTCAGTTTCCTCCTCTTTAAAATGGGAATAATAACTGTAGTACCTTCCTTAGAGATTTATTATGAGATTCATGATATAATTGTGTTAGCCTTGCAGACCTCCAAGTCTTACATAAATATCAGTTCTTACTCTTCTCATCTGGTATATGATAGAGTTCAAATAGAAAAGGTCCTGGGACAAGTTGTTATCCTACTAGTGTCCATATAGAACACCATGGAATATAGATAAAAACATTGGTTGGGGCAGGGGGAGGGTGTATTAGTTGTTTTTGTTTTGTTTGTTTCTTTGTTTTCCAATTGAATAAAATTGCGATGTAAAAAAAAATCTTCTATAATCCTACTAAAAGCATCTTTGGGACAACTCCAGTAACAGATAGGATGATGGGGATTGTATATGCTTCATCCTGTTCACACTATTATATCAGAAATCAGCTCTGATTTCTTCCACTAGATCTTGATATTATGAGATCTTTTTGTCCCTTGTGGTTTGGAGGTTAAGAATATGTATGATTACACATATGAAAAAGGGTTTTTACATTGTCTGGCTCAATGTTGTAGACGACATTTTGTTGGCCATAATTCTCCAGGTCTAGTGCCATCCACTTGTCAAATTTAGAGGCTAGATTGGGATTTGAATTTGTAAGACAAGGATTTGTCATCTCTTCATTTACAAAAGATAGAGTTTCTGGTGTATAATTCTCTGCCTGATCACATATGGGGTAGGTGGTAGATTTTGGCAACCCGAAATGATATGTTGCAGCATCTAATGCTTGCTTGCAAAATCTGCATCAACCGATAAGCCGAGCTTCTTAAGAATGACTTCTGTAACTTCTGGTGGTGAAGACCTATTTTTAGTCACTATTATAAACCCCTCCACTTCTGCAAATAATTCATCTGACTAAACCATTTATTTTATATGGGGGGATGAGTGCTCCCTTGCCACTTCATTATTATTATTATTGTTGTTGTTGTTACTGTTATTTTGTTCTCATCTTTTCTGATGGGGTTCAGATTTGTTCTGGGACATATTTTTATCTTTCCAGGTTTTTTAACAGCCTACAGTGATGTGTTTTACAGCTTCTCCCGTTTTCTTCAATAATCTCCACTGATCATCAGGTCCAGGCTCCGTAAGGAGAAACTTTACAAAATTTTGAGCAGTAATGACACATTCCTCAATCACCACCATAAAGTCCATCATTTCCAACAAATCTCAATGCCTTAGCCATTTGTCTGATTCTCATTTGTTGACATAATCTTGGCTGAGCTCATGAAGATGTCACCCACAGAAGGCCTTTTCATCCCATTTTTGGAATTTGGCCACTTCATAGGCTAATTATTTTCAGTTGTATCCAACAACTTCAGTGTTGTGTAGTTCCCTTACTCCTTACTCCTCCCTAGTGAAGTGACATCTGATTATTCAGAAAGTATTTCTAGAGGTTTATCTGTTATGTGTACTCTAAGAATGTCTATTGATGCCCTTCTTCCTTTTTGGTGAGGAAGTACTGATGAGCAGATCATGGTAGCCCACACCGACAATTCCTACTACCTGAGGAAGGTGAGCATGGTGGATCTCTTGAACTTGGGAGTTCTGAGTTTCAGTGGGCTAAGCTGATTGTGGTCTACATTAAGTTAGGAATTAATCTGGTGAGCCTAGGAACAGGAGAAATGAACCAGCCTGGGTTAAAAACACAATAGTCAAAACCCTCATACTTATCTGGCCCTTGAATAGTACCCACACATCCAGGTTTGGGAAAGTTAGACAGACCTAGTTTTTAAAAATGCTCATATTTCTGTAGCTGCCTAATGATGATGGCACCTGTATGAAATTTTTATCATCACCATTGTCATTTTGATTATTACTAGTGGTGGTAATATATTTGATCCTGTACTCAGCAGCCAAACCAAATGAAAATTCCTGATTTACTTCACTGAACCAAGTCAGACTTTTAAAGAAATATTAAACCTTTAAAGAGAGAAAACTTCCAAAATTTGGCATCATGGGCATGACGGCTCTTTGTGCTGGTGTAGACGACAAACTGTCTCAGTCTTCCTATTCGTCTTGTCAATGCCTTTCCATAAATCTTCCACTGAGTATTTACTTAATCTACTGATACCTTTCTCCTTTCGGAGATAACCCATGCAGCAGCTCAGCTATTAATCTATTATGTCTCACTCTGTCTAGGAACCTACCCCACATCGTTGCCAGTATACACATACATGCACACATACATACATACATACATACATATATATATATAAATATATATATACACACACATATATAAGTATGGAGATAGACAGACAGACAGACAGAGAGACTTGATGTTTACAGCTTCTATACCAGATAACTATTCTCACACAATACATTTGGTGGCACCACATTGCAGGTAAATGAGATAATGCCAAGTTTCATTTTGTGGTGATGTATATGGTATGTATATGATCCATTTTCCCCTTGAGTTTTCTAGTACAGTTGCCCTACTGAAATAAAAGATCTGCCTGCATATCAGCCTCTCCCACCCCAAACCTGAATTGCCTTCCAGTGTCTGAAGAAGATGAGCATGTACTGGGTTTGAGCTCAGGAATGTACTCTATGATGTGACAAATAGTAAGCAGCAAATCCTCTAAAGCTATGTGCTTCATTTCAGACTGTTCCCAAATGACCTCTCAGTTCTAAAGCACCTTATCTCAATCCATCTTAATAAATAGAATGAAAGAATGAACAAATAAATAATATATGAATAAATAAAATAATTATGTAATTAATAAAGTGACACACTACTTTTCAAAATATTTCTTCAGAATATTTTGTTTCAGCATTTATTCTTCCCAGTTCACTCATTTTGCTTTAACAAATATTTATTAGGCACTATATGTCAGGTACAGGTAGCTAGGTGGCTCAGTGGCTAGAGCACCAGACTTGGAGTCAGGAAGACCTAAGTTCAAATCTGGCTTCAGACACTTACTAGCTATATGACCTCGGGCAAGTCACTTAACCCTGTTTGCCTCAGTTTCCTCATCTGTAAAATGAGCCAGAGAAGGAAATGACGAACCACTCCAGTATCTTTGCTAAGAAAACTCTACATGGAATCATAAAGAGTTAGACACGACTGAAAACTACTGAAAAACATCATGTGTCAGGTATTGTACTAGTAATATCAAGACATGAACAAAGTCATTCCTATCCTCAGTGAGTATCCTTTCCTCTTAAAAATAAAATGATTCTTAAAAAAGCCATACAACTTTTTTCCTTAGTAGAGGATTTTAAGAATTCATTAGAATTACAAATTTAACACTACATGAAAGAAGTGTCCCAAATCACTAATACTAGCACAGTGGATAAAGTGCCAGGCCTAGAGTAAGGAAGACTCATCTTCTTGAGTTCAAATCTGGTCTCAGACACTTACTAGCTGTGTGATCCTGGGCAAGTCACTCAACCCTGTTTGCCTCAGTTTCCTTATCTGCAAAATGAGCTGGAAAAGAAAATGGCATACGACCCCAGTGTCTTTGTCAAGAAAACACCAAATGGGATCCCAAAAAGTCAGACATGACCAAAAAACTACTGAACAACAAAGAGACATATAAGTCAAAATAACTCTGAAGTTTCTTTTCCCATACCAACGAATATACAATGACAACAAAAGAAGGAAAGAATTAATATTGAAGGGGCTATGGAGAGATGGGAATACTAATATAATATTGGTGGAGCTGTAATTGTCCAAATTCTTTTTAAAAGTCATTTAGAATTATGAGAAAGTGACTAAAATGCCCATACCCTTTGACCTAGCAATCCTGCTGCTAGCTGTAGGATTCAGAGAAAGGAAGGATCCGAGAACATCAATATAGTTACAGCAGCATTTTCATATGGAGAAAATGTTTTTAAAAACTATAAATAAAATCAAATGTTCATTGAACATGAATGTAATAGATTATTATAGCATCACCAGAAATGATGACTATACAGACTACAGAGAAGTAGGAGGAAGATTATGTGAAATGATACAAAGTGAAGGAAGAAGAACCAGAAAAACACTATATGGAGTGAATTGAATTTAAATGGAGAGAACAACAAAACAAAAAAGGAAATTAATTCTATGTAATGATAATGATCAAACTTGACCCTAAGAAAATGGTTCCTTCCCTTCTTTGAAGAGGTGAAGGATTATGGGTGTAAAAATCTAAATGTCACTTCAGAATGGGTTAACGTATTGTTTATTTTGCTGGACTACTCTCTCTCTCTCTCTCTCTCCCTCTCTCTCTCCTTCTCCCTCTCTCTGTTATAAAGATAGCCATCTATAGAGAGGATATATTTAGACAAGGATATATTTAGAAATGAAAGTGATATAAAAACAAAATATGTGTGTGTATATGTATGTATGTGTACATACATATATATCACATTGAGAATGCTTAAAATCTCATCAAAATTTCAGAAAATTAATTCCTATTTTAGTGGATATTATTTTTCCCCTGTCTTGTCCAATAAAACTACAAAAACCCAGTGAGCCAGTGAATGTTCAGTAAATATACACCTGTGTGTAGACTAACAGCCACTAATTATAAATAGTTTGCCAGCAATTGACCAGGGTTTAGGAGGTGAGGGAGAAGAAAGTGATGGATTATACCAGATTGTACCCATTGTACTAATTGTACCAGAACAGAACATTCAGACAATTATTTCCATCCCTCTAACATCTGTGATTTCCTTGGTGTAGCCCCGCCCCTCTCCACTGCCACCGCTTCTGACCTCTGCACAACCCAGCAGATGGTCGACAAGATCTGTTGTGGCTGGAAATCTCATCACCCTACTGCCAATCTCAAGTAACTCTAATGACAAATAATCTATAAAATTCACATCCTTGAACTAACTTTCCCCTATAGGCAGATAATTCAAGCAAAGCAGTGAGGAGGGACAAAAGAGTCCGTCCTGATTTTATCTGCAAAATTACGGTTAGGCTGACATGACTTTACCCTAATGATTCCAATTTCATGGAACACTCACAGGCTTATGTCTATACTGTACAATAAAAAAAAAAGATGGAAAGGTGGCAATTATTCAGTGAATTTTGGCTGGGTCAAGAGTCCAACCAGAATATTTAGACAAACCAGGATTCCAAATCCCATGTGGCTAGCCCATAGTGAAGATCATGTCTCTGTAAAAGATTGAACACAGGGTAGGCTTTGTGTTTTTATTACTGAGACCCCCTCTAAACTTATGGCTCAATGCTTCACTGAGTGGAGAGGTGACCCTGTGCTCTTGAAGCCCATGCCAGCAAAGTAAAAGCCCAGTGAGAGATACTCACAAGATAAATGAGTTTCAGGTAATGACTCACAGGCAAACTCAAGGACCACCTTTGCTATATTCAAGGATGCTCATAGCCAAGAGGTTGATGTCAGGGTGAAGAATGCTTCTGAGTTTCACAACTCAGGAAGACTGTTTACTAAGATCTAGAGGCATAGTGCCCTGGGTTGGCAGTAAGAGTGTAGACACTGACGAATTCACTGGACTTTGAAGTATTGATCCATGATTTATTGAGACATTCTTTGTTGATCTGTCCAAAATTATAACCAATGATGAAATACCATTCAAGTTGCAGTACCACAAATATAAATGTTCAATTACTAATTTCTTCTAATTGCCCTGTATAAAAACAAGGACTAGAGGAAGAGAAAAAAAGTTAGATTTTTTCTTATTTGGGCAAGACATTGTTTATCTCAGCTTCCTCAACTGTAGCACCTCCTTCAAGTTGGATTGTCCACTGGAATTCAGTGCTTTGGCAGCTAGATGATGCTGCAGATAGAGCATTGGACCTAAAGTCAATAAGACCGTAGTTCAAATCCTGTCTCAGATACTTGCTAATTGTATGGCCCTGGGTCTGCTTTCCTTTCCTCATTTGTAAAATGGGGATAATAATAGCAGCAACCTCTCAGGGTTGTATTTGAGAATAAAATGAGATGATATTTCTAAAGAACTTTGCAAACTTTAAAACTCTATATTAAGGCTAGACATTCTTGTGACTCCATTCTCCTACCAAGCTAGGGCAAACTGGATCTTGGCAATGACCTGTAAGTAACGAATAAGATCCCTTGCCCAGAAATGGTCATGGGTTTTAAGCTGAGGAAAGGGTGTGGGAGGGTCATATATCCATAGTGCTCTCAAACAAACTAAGATGACTCACGAGATTAGACACCTGGGAAATTTGACCAAAATTCCAGACCAGTGCTGGGACCAACCCTCCACACGATTGGAAATTTCATCAGAACGTCACATTATTTCTTTAATAATTAAGGACCCATGTTTGGGGAAGTTAATATGAACTATCAATGTAAATAATCATATTTACATCCACTAAAATGGTGAAGCAACATGGTGGATGTTTGGCAGTAATAGGGCATTTTAAGGAACTGTATCATAGGCCAATATCAAAATTAATTAGGACACTCAACAAAGACCGAGTCTATGCTAACATAAACCTAAGCCAGCTAGATATTTACTTGGGGATATACATAAGAGATAGGCTTCATCAACTCTCCCTTTTCATTTAACTAAATGTATAGAAATTTGAAATTGAACTTTTATGAAAAAACAAAAACAAAAATCTGTATACTCTTGAATGACATCACAGACCCAAAGTGCTTTGGATAATGTCACTGTTTTAAGGCAGAATGTATTGGATTACTAATGTTGCTATTTGAGTTTTTTTTTTTTAATTTGGTCTAGACCTCTGATTCCATAAGTGGGAAAAGCAGTGTGGAAACTCATTCCATTGATGAAGAAAGATCAGCAACTAGATTGTAACTCACAGTCCTAAGACACCCGGGACACTGAGATAGCCTGCTCACAGTAACACAGATTATGTCAGAGGCAAGATTTGGACACACATCTCCCTGATTTCAAGGGAATAAATAAATAAAAAAAACAAGATTGTCAGCAAACTGGATCCCTGAAAAGCACAATGATTAAGCAATTTACGGACAAGTAAGAGTCTGAACTCTGTGAAAAATATTCACAAGTGCCTTAGGATAAAGTGATAGACCTTGGAGTTGGGGGGGGGACCTAAGTTCAAATCCTATGCCCAACATTTACTTGTTGTTTTGAGCTTTATTTCATCTTCTTCAAAATGAGATAAGCCTGGAGTCCCTGCCTCACAGAGTTGTTGAGAGAATTGAATGAAATCAATGAAATATGATAGCATTTAATAATTGAAGAAGCCCTAAATTTGACCTCTAGAGGACCCGGGTTCAAAATCCAACCCTACTACTTAGTACCTGTGTGACTTGGCCAGTTAGTTAGCCTCTCTGGACCTCAGTCTCCCCATATACAAAACAGGAAGAAGGGTGAATTAGACAACCTCTGGAGATCTCTCGGAATTGTAGACGTATGACTTGAACACATTTTATAAAACTTAAAGTACTGCCCAAATATAAAGCAGTATCACATTCTATGAGATGGATTCCCTGAATGTGTTTTTAGTTGCCAAGAATAAAGAGACCTCATGCTCTTATATCAAGGCTCATGTTTATTTCTTGACACGTGATATTAAATATTGTGAAATAAACATTAACAATACCATGATAATAAAAATACAATGATGAGTTGTGGCTCTTTCTTTCCTCTCACAAACAGACAACAAGGATCTTGTAACAGTTTAAGGACCATTTCCCAACCCAGGTCACATGCCATGTGCCCAAGGACCAATTTTGAGGGAAATTGAAGATTCAGCTTGTTCTCCTGACACTCACAGATAGCCTTAGAAGAAGCAGGATGGTTAAGTAATCAAATCCTGCCTCTGACATTAGCTGGGCCACCCTAATCAAGTCACTTAACCTTTCTGGACCTCAGTTTCCTCATCTGTAAAAGGAGGAGAGTTGGGTCCCTTCCTAGATCTATGAGTTTATGACCTGATGTTGTTAGAGATTCCCTCTTCTCTGACAATGTGTAGATGAGCCAAACCAAGCAAGTGGGTCAAAAGTAACCTACCATTTCTTTTCATTGGTTGTCTGCCATGCCCGGAATTCTCTCCTTCTTCATTTCTACCTCCTGGCTTCCTTGGATTTCTTCAAGATACAGCTAAAATTCCACCTTCTATGAGAATCCTTCCTAGATACCCCTTAATGCTGTTGCCTTCCTTATATGGACATAGCTGTTTGAATATTGTCTCCTCTCATTAGACCAACAGCTGCTTGAGAGGAGGGACTGAGGTTTCTTGGCTTGTTTGTTTTGCTTATCTTTGTATCACCAGTACTTAACATGGTATCTAGCGCCTAGTAGGAAGGGAAGGAAGGAAGGAAGGAAATGAACATTTATTAAACACTTAATATATGCCAACACAGTTCATAGTAGGTGCTAAATAAATGTTTGTTGACTTGTCTTGACCCAAACTCATGGAATGGGTCAAACTAAACCAGGTAGTAGAGAGCGGTTCCCTATTATGAGTAAACATGTGGTAAGGATTTACAGGTCCCTCAGGCCTGGGAATATTCCCTGGTCTTGACCCTCCAGGGTAGAGAAAACATTCTCTGGGGATCATGGAGTCAGATCAGGAAGGGAGCTTCAAGCCCATCTAGGCTTTGATTTTACAATTGGGGTAACTGAGGCCTAGGAGGATTAAGAGACTGCGAAGGTCACTCAGGAAGAAGGTACCAGAAGCAGAATTTGAACCCAGGTTCTCTGACCTCAGAGACAATATTCTTTCCACCGCACTTTCTGAGTCCAAGTGCCAACTCGAGCTCAAACTGAATTCCTTTAGCAAGTGACCCTTTGCCTAGAGACCTTTTTTAAGCCACAGAATATCCCTCCTCCCCTCAGAGAGTGAGTGCCCCAGTTCTAACAAAAATTTTACTGTAAAGTGAGCCATCGATGCCAGTTCCCACTTCCCATGCTTGTTACACTACTCACACTCATCTCTGGCTTGGGAGACTTAGCGGAGGGGATGGACAGGAGCAGACACGACTTCTTAGGGTGACCTAGAGACCTCTCACTTCTGTGTGTATGTTCAGGGAGTGCTGTGCAGTGGGGAGTGGTAAGTGTACATCTCAATAAAGCATATGCAAACAAAATCAACCATGAGTATGCTTTATCATGGCAGAACACGAGAAAGTTTCGAACAAAGACCAAGGCAAAGGAGTTGACCAATATCTTTTTATAATAAAAGCACTTCCTTGCCCTGAAGGTAATGTCATACTTGGCACACAGTTGTAAATTTTTTTTGTTCTTTGTTATAAAGGATGCTTCCCTGGATCCTATGGTCCTATAACCCTATGATTATAGATATAAAACAAGAAGAAAACTAATTAATCAGACTAGATTTAGAGCTAAAAGAGACCCATAAGGTCATTGAATCCAGTCTCCTCATTTCAGAGATGAGGATGTGAGAAGTTAAGGGACTTTCCCAGAGTCATATGGCTAGTAAGTGTCCGAGATAGGATTTGAACCCAAGGCTTCCTGATTCCACATTCATTGTTCTTTCACTATAGCAGCAATTGACTTACTGAATGACCAAGTGCTTCTTTGGATACAAATAGAGAAAAGCAAAATAAAAGCCAATGTAAGTGTCTTTGTTAGTTCAGACATCCCAAATTTATATCCTAGCTCCTAATTAGTATACAGAACTCAGTATTTAAATATAATTTAATCCTGAAGTTTTTTTCAAGGTCACCTCAACAAACACACACACACACACACACACACACACAAATATAAAGCTTAATATAAGCCCTGGACCCCAAATGGAAGCTAATAAAATTTTAAAAAAAGCTGAAAACCCAGGGATGATTTAGGCCCAACAAATCAGAGGTAGCTCCAGGATCTCACTCCAGCCCACTGGGAGCTGACTGAGATGACCTGCCAAATAGTCTCTGCTCCAGCAACAAGGATTCTCCTCCCAAAACCTCACTCCCCATCCCAGGCCCTCACATCCAATAACAGTCTGGATTCCAGCAGCCCATCATTCCAATGGGCAGAGTGGGATGTATGATGAACCACCATGGATCAAGGGTCAGACATTCCTCTTCCAAAATCGTGGTCTACATAACCAAGAAAGATGAATAGACACATCTTTGTGCTTGGTCTCTGTCCCCTGTAAGATTAAATGGCCCACTGGGGAGTTTGAGGACAGAGAACTTTCAAGGAAATCAGCAGGAGCTCTGTAAGCTCACTGGGTTTTCCAATGGATGACAGCCAGTACCCATTTCTGCAAACTTGTAAGTATCCAAGCCTTCCTGGAGGCCAGCACTGTGGACAAAGGTGCTTCTCTAAAGCCTGTTATAGATAGGAACATTCGGGCTGAATGAGAAACACAGTAAACAAAAGCAAAAATTACCAGCTCGAAACATTGCCTATACAACACACACTTCCTTCCTCGCCTTTCATGCTGCACAAAGACCAAACTGGATTCATTCTGTTCATACAAGAAACTCAGTCATTGAGCTGGAGGGGGGGAAAGAAGTATATATTCAACATAAGTAAGAGGATTTTTTTGAAAGGTCATCTAAGTAAATGAGGCCACAGTTGTGCACTTGAAAAAGAGAGGTTCAAACAGAAAAGACCAAAATCAGCTCCTCTCCTGTTTTCTTGCCATCTTTCCATTGATGTTTCATCGCAAGGGTTGGTGGGGATGAGAGGAAAGATTCAAACCTTGAGGACCAAGATGAAGAAAAAGAACTAAAGTGTCATAACCACATATACAAGGAACTAGTTTGCTTCCAAATATCTTTTTTTAATGTAAATTCCTGGAATTAAGAACTAATTAATCTCCTTTGCACTAATGAGAAGAAAGAGTAGAGTGGAAAGGGGAAAAAAAGAACAACAAAAAAAGAGATGGAGTTGGGGATTATCCATCATTTTATGAGATGTACATTATTTCAAAGTATCATGTGCCATCTGCCAACTGAAAAGTTGATAAGGAAAGAAATGCTTTAGATCAACAGATTTTTAGGCAAAACACTGACTGGCTGCTAATTGCAGTTCATCATCACAAATTCAGCCTCAGTTTCCACATCTCTAACGAGAGATAACCACTCTGCTGCTTGGGTTATTGCAAGGTTCAAAAATGCTTATGGACATGAAGTTTTTGCAAACTTTAAAACACTAATGAATTTGTAGAAGATCACAGGATCACAAATTTAGATCTGTAAGGGACCTGAGAACTCCTCAATAACAGCTCCCTCCTTTTACAGGTGAGGAAACTGAGGCCCAGAGAGGCTGACTTATGTAGAGTCACATGGCTGATAAATACCTGAGGGAGGATTCAAACCAGGTTCTTCCTATCTACAAATCTGGGGCTCTATCAACCATCTTATGCTTTTTCAGTGACAAATCCAGCATCTGAAATGTGCACGTCCATAAAGAATGCACTCACTAATAATAACAGAAATTTACATCATGCTTTTAAGCAAACAAAGTACTGTGAATTCATTATCTCATTTGGACCTCATGACAACCTACTGAGGTCAGTCCTTCAAATTGTGTGATCCCCATTTTATGAATGAGGCCTTGAGATTTTAGAGAGATTGTTATTTGCTGTTGGTTATGCAGCTAGCAAATATTTGATGTGGGATTTAATCCAATCGTACAGCACTGCCTCTCTAAACAATAGATAGAACGTCAGTCTTGTCCTACCTTAGGGACATAGGCACAAGCTTAGGGAGTTCTGTGACAGAGGGGCCATGGCATGGCAAATCAACCATGGAGGAAAAGGGACAAAACAGGGAAATTAAACATCTACCAACTAATTCCGCCTCAAATAGAGAACAGCCATAAAATAAGAATTAGAGAAATCGTTCTTGTATATTTTCAGGGGAAGCCATCCTACTTTTCCTAACCTGAGGAAAACACCTTTACCAAAATAGACAACATTTGTGGAGAGATGCTAGGCTACCAGATTATGACTCACTGGATGTGAAAACATGCTTCATTTTGGTGAAATTCAGGAGTTTCCAAGAGGAGGAAATTGGCCTACATATCTGTCAATCTTATATTTTTTAATCATTCAATCTTGTGTGAGCTTCTTCTACCAGAAATCCTGAAACAAATCCAGATGAAGGGCTTTCTCATCCAGGGCTTTGGTCTCTTTTCAGTTATTTCACTAGAAAGAATGAGCACGAATCTGCCATTCCAACCTTTCCCTTTTCACAACTCCACTACTTTCAAAAACATCTAGCTCTCATATTAAATTAATATAAGATTTAAAATTAAAGCCAGAATTAAAACAGAGACAGGAGAGATACAGATAGAAAGAGACAAAGAAACAGAGGGATGCATCCATACATAGATATATAGACCTATATATAATATATATATGTATATGTATATGTATATATACATACATACATACATAGACAGCTAGACATATGGGTAGGTAGAAACACACATACATACATGCATAGACAGATACATAGCTAGGTACATAGATACATAGAGAGATATAGGTAGAGATAGATGAAAAAGCTGAATAATGACAAAGAAAAATATATTTGTTCATTTATTGAACAAATATAAATTAACTACTTATTACATACAGAATATTGTGCTAGGCATAAGAGGAGATTCAAAGATCAAATAAGAGACTCCCCTTCTGGAGCTCAAGGTCTGGTAGGGATACCAAAAAAGACAATTCTAACACCGACTTTTATCACATGTTGAATACACTGGAGACTTTCTAAACAAAATGCTTGTAAGTTCACAGCACATGAAACTAAAGTATTTATTAGCTAGTTTTCCCATGTGAATCAAAATAATTAAGGACATAAGTAAATCCACAAATTGCTGAAACTATGACTTCAGAAACAGAACCTGCAAGAATCCCACACTATAAAATAAAACCATTTCATTTGTGAAACCCAAACGTGAATTTCAAACGTTTCTGTATGGCCCTTGGAGACTGACGGAGCAACCTCTCTCCTGGCTCTGCCTCTCTTGTGCCATTGGTAAAGTGTTTTTGTCCTCACTTTATTTTCTCTCAAAGAGGGCAAATGCTTTCACACACGAGTCACTTAATTATAACTTAAATATTTCTCCTACCACAGTCTTCACTCTCATTCAATGCAAAGGGGAACACTTTCATGAAGCCCCAAAGAGGACTCGCCAGTCAGCTCTGGGACACAAGGCCCACTGTTTCCATTCCATTCAGAGCTTTGTTTTAAATTTCCCCTTGTTTTTTCTCAACAAACCATGGCACGATGCTGCTGTCGGCTCCCCTCCCCAAACCACAGCTGTCAATACCGGAGTGTTCAGTCACTGAATATGCGAGCATGCCAAAGTCAGTCTTCCCATGAAATCAAGTCAATGGCCGGCCTCTGCAGAGCCTTGTGAACTAAAAAAGAGCTGTAATTTTTCATCCCCCCTCCATTCTCACGTGTTGTCAATGTTCACTCAGGGCAGAATCCAATACAAAACACGTTAATTCCTCCAATGTGAGTTCACCGTGAATGATTTAATTATCACCGATTAGACATACTTTCCCTCTAAGACCTTCAAAAATAATAAATAATTCAGGGAATCCTAAAAAGTTTGTCACTCAAAAGTATGTGATCTGTCTTAGTAGTTAATCAGGTGGAAGGGGAGAGGGCCTGTTTGTTCCCTTCCCTGACTCCTCTAGCAGACTACAGAAAAGTTACAGGCTTTCTCCATCTTTGTTGAGATGCCCAGGCCCTGGGTTAGCTCTTCCACTTCTCAGCTCCCCCTGCTGCCTGCCCAGAGCCCCTGGAAGAAGAAAATCTGGCAGTGCCTTGTTTAGTTTTCTCCAAAACCCCAAAGAAGTCAAGTCCCCAGAATTACACACTGACTCTTCCAAGATTTGCATTTAAAAGATTGCTTCTAGGCCTCAATGCCCTGGCTTTCCGGTGACCATAGAAACATCCCAAACTGTTAGAAACCTTAGAAAATTCAGTCCACTGGACTTCAAATGACTTGATTAAAGTGTCACTAATCAGTGCCCAAAGACATAGGGTCTCAGTGCTCAGAGCACCAGTGAATAACCCTCCAATGGTCAATGGCCTCGAAGGAGCTTGAGTGTAAAAAGAAAAAAAAAAAAAGAAGAAAGAGAAAAGAATCCTTGTCCACAGCAAGTGAAATAAGAGAACCCCACTGCCCTCTCTAAAAGATTAATCTTATACAGATAACAAGGGCCCGGCTGAACTATGACTTGAAATACAATACAGTGTGGCTGATTCACTGGGGAAAACAGCCATCCCTGCTTCACTGATCAATCCAGCATATGTCCAGCCACTAAGAACCGATGTCTATATTGCAGTTTCAAGTTTGGAAAGTGTCTTACATGTGCCATCTCATTTGCAATTTGCAAAAATCCTGACAGGTAGATACTATAAATATTATCTATCATCCCCGTTTTGTAGATTGGATGACTGACGCTCAAGAAAGGTAAGGCGATTGCCCAGTAAATGACTCCAGGCCCTTCATACACCACATCATACTATCTCTAAGATAAATACCAAGAACTTAAAAATGATCATTTGTTACATGAAAATGCTTTTTAAAATTACAACATGAATTAGCAGGGAAAAAACAAACAAACAAACAATGGGTTTATAATTCAGAGAGTTGGGGATTCAAATTCTAAGTGAAAGATGATCTGAGTGACTTGGGTGGCCAGGGGTGATTTCCTATTCCAGCCCTAAATTCATTATCTTGGATAAGCATGAGTCCACAGAAGTCCCTGAAGATGCTGTCAGCTATGGGCTCTAGCTACGAGTCTCTGGAATGAGAACCATGATATGCCCACCTGTAGCAACAGAAGAGGAAAAGCGTCAGATGACCCCTGCTATATTCCCATATGGCCACTTGCCTGAGCCTGAGGCAAGAAATACCATCCAACCCCAGCCTGGTCATTGTAGAAATTACTTTTCCCTCCAAGTCTCTGTACAACTAGGAAATAATAACAAATGAAATAGATGTAAAACTTCAGAGATTTCAAAGCACTTATGTCTAAGAATCTCATTTGAACCATACATTGACTTTTTTTTGCAGTAGATGCTACAGGCCTTGGAGCCAGGAAGACCTGAGTTCAAGTATTTACTCTAACACATACTGGGTGTGTCATTTACTTTCTGCATAATTCACTGAAATTCTCAGGACTCTAGACAACTCTCCAGGACTGCAAGATTGAGAGAAGGTGCTGGCCTGCAGTTTCTCATCTGGTAGTTCCTTCTATAGGTCAGTGAAATCACAGCTTCATTCGCTGTCCTTAGCCCTACTTCAGGCATCGCCCTACCCATTTTACAGATGAGAAAATTGAAACCCACAGAATAAGTGACTTGCCCAGGGTCAAAGGGCTAGGAAGAGTCAGAGGTAGAGTTCAAACCCAAGTTTTCCTGACACTAAGGAAAATCAATCACTCAATAAACATTTATTAAGCACCTATTATGTGCGGGGCATTGTGCTAAGCACTGAAGATACAAAAAGAGAAAAAAGCTCTTCAAGGAGTTTACAATCTAATGAGGGAAACAACATACAAATAAATATAAAGCAAGACAGACAGATAGATACACAGGTAGACATATACAGACAGACACATACAGACATACATAGATGATAGGATAGACACAGACAGAAAAATAGATGGATAGACAGACAGACAAATAGACAGAATACACAGACATATATATGTACAGAGAGGTGTATATAGATATATGATGAATAGGAAATAATTAACTAAGGGAAGCCATTATAATTAAGGAGTGTTAGGGAAGGCTTCCTGTAGAAGGTGGAATTTTAGCAGAAACTTAAAGCAAGCCAGGGAGGTCAGCAGTCTGAGCAGAGGAGGGAAAGAATCCCTGGCATGGCAGAATGGCCAGAGAGAATGCTGGGAGCAAAGAGACCGAGGGTCTTGTTCGTGAAACAGTCAGGAGTCCCATGTCCCTGGATCAGAATACACATTGGGGAGTAAGGGGTAAGAAGACCGGAGAGGTAGGAGAGGGCTAGGTTAAGGAGGACTTTGAGGACAGACTGCTAGCCCTCATTGCCTCTGTCAAGGGTGAGGAGATCTTTCTCAAACGACTCAGGGAACTCAGGGACTGTGGTTAGAGCACTCCTCCAGCTACTCCCATTTCGATTGCCTTTTTCTGAGACAAGGGAGGGCAGAGGGGAGAGGCAGAAATGGTGTGCAAATCCTTATGACAGAAGAGGAAAGGAGTGCATTTTTAATTCCTTGTTTGACCAATAGCCAAAAGCATTTGGTTCCTTTCCCACTTGTTTGCTCCGATTTTGATCTTGGCATTTATTTGTACGTTGCACTTTTATGTTTTGTTCTATTTTGTGCTTCTTCCAAAATTTGGAGAATGGTTGTGAGCACGCTACATAAAGAGGACACAAAGCCATCCACAAGTAGCAAAATAGGCAAAAAAGAAAGAAAGGAAGAAATCCTTCTTTTCTGCCGCTCACAAATCCCAAGCGTGCCCCACAGTGCTTGCCTACAAGAAATATCACAATGCTCGTAACAAAGAGAACCAATGAAATCTTGCTTGGAGAAAAGCTCTTTGGTTCTTAAGAGACTCTACCTCTCCAGCGGGAAATTCACAAAGGATGGAGAGCCCCCTTTTGCAACAGCCTCTAGCAACTCTGGCAATCCTGAGCTCGTGTTGGCAGAAGAAAAAAAAATCTGCTTAACAATGATTTCTTCCTGAATTGCTGAAAGAATATTATGTATAACTGGGCAAATACACTTCAGAGTTGGGGGTATTGATGCTAAGATTGTTTAAAGTGCACTCTTCCTAACTGGTGATCAAGATGAAACCATGTTGGCAATAGGGCCAAAGGCTGGAGAAAAACAAAAGATGAACTCAGGCACCTGTGGGCAATGGAAATTAGACTTTAGGCTTATGCTAATTTGTATTAGGTGGCTCCTAGGATGATAAATCCAAATTCCCCTGACTAAAAGTAAAAACTCCATAATTAGTGTGAAGCTTCATTCCTTGCCAGCAAAGACCAACACCCATCACCAACCCCAGGATTTGATCCAAAATTCGATTCCCAAATACCTTCACTCTACTATTCCTGCCTTCACTTGGTGTTCATCCTGGCCTATTCCTTCCCCGACAACCAATACAAACAAGAATGTTGACTTAAGATTCAGAAGATGTTAGTTCAAGTCTTGCCTCAAAGACTTGCTTGATTCACTTGGGGAATATGGCTTAACCTCCCTATGCTTTTGTTTCTCCATCTGTAAAATGGGGAGGAGGACAGGGGTTGTACTAGGTAGCTTCTGGGGTCCCTTTCAACTCTAGATTTATGATTCTGTGATCCTAAGCCACTAAATCTCCCTGAGTCTCAGTTTTCCCAAACAGAGTATGAGGAAAAATGGAGTCCTTTACAGCTCTGAGTCCCTTAAGGCTAGTCTAGACCTATGATTCTATAACCCAATGAGCTGGAGTTTCAGTTTATTAAAACTAAGAGTTTAAGTAATTTAATCAACACAGAGATTTAACTGTCTCCTACTCACAAAAAATAATGGAAGAAAGGATAGAAAGAGAAGAAAGAGGAAAGAAGAAAGGAAGGAAGGGAGAGAGGGAGGGAAGGAAGGAGGGAGGGAGGAAGAAAGGAAGGAAGGAAGGAAGGAAGGAATGGAGGAAGGGAGGAAGGAAAGGAGGAAGGAAGGAAGGAAGGAAGGAAGGAAGGAAGGAAGGAAGGAAGG
>NW_020950239.1:1034295-1092524 GCF_900497805.2 Vombatus ursinus | reverse complement strand
AGGAAGGAAGGAAGGAAGGAAGGAAGGAAGGAAGGAAGGAAGGAAGGAAGGAAGGAAGGAAGGAAGGAAGGAAGGAAGGAAGGAAGGAAGGAAGGAAGGAAGGAGTCTGATAAGGTTTTTGAATGTGAGTCCTTCGCCAACACAAAGTTAGTCAGCAGCTCCAGATTTGAACACAATTTTAAACATTCTTAAAAGCTGAGAAAGGCTCCAATTCAAAGACTATGTCATGTTGTCACTCTACCTTCATGGAAGATATGCCAACATGAACTTTTCTGTTGAGCTGTTCTCTATTTTTGACCTGGGAGGCAATGGAAGATAGTCAAAAAAGCCAGCTGTAATATTAGAAAAGGAAAATGCTGGCCCCTGATTTGACAGTCAATTTCTTTCTGAAGGGTCTGATATAAGACAATCAAAGAGTGAGACTGAAATGTGAACAAAAGCAGATGAGGTTTTAAATTCAAGCCTTTCAGTTTTAATCCAACAGAAATTATCTGTGACCTTGCAAGCTAACTGAGCCTCAGGCCTTGGGTCTGGGATAGTCCAAGTAATAGGGTGAACATTTTGTGTGTACATGTGTGTATATACATATATGTATGTATAAATATGTGTGTGTTCAAAACCTTAGTGTAGTTTTAAGCTTTAATGGCTAACACTTTTGGGACACCCTGTATGTGTTTTAGGTTATCATCTCTGACTCAGTGTAGGGAGTTGCTCAGGTAAGGAAACTCCCTGTACCGATGATGATGCAGCTAGTGGAGGAATGTGGAGGAATGGATAGAACACTGGGCCTAGAGTTAGAAAGACCTGAATTCAAGTCCTGCTTCAGACACTTACCAGTTGTGTAACCATTGGCAAGTGACTTTGACTCAGTTTCCTAAACTATAAAATGGGGATCATAATAGCACCTTCCTGCCAGGGTTGTTGAGAAGATCAAATAAGATCATATTTGTAACATGCCTGGCACATAATAGGCACTTAATAAATGCCTGTTTCCTTTCTTCCTGTCAATGTTGATCAGCACCTTTTCTGAAGCTTTTAATTGATGCAGCAGTCTGGAGCATTTACCTTCCAATGGTCACACAGCTGGTAGATGTCACAGGCTGGATCTGAGATCCCTATGAGAAGCTGGCCTAATTCCAACACACTATCTATTTTGCCCCACTGCCTTATCATCATCATCATTGTTATTATTCACGTATCCTTTTAAATGTTATTGAAATAATTCTGATTTCCTCATTATAGAGGAGTTCTCCCAACAAAGTTGGTCACATGTCTATGTTCTCTGACTTATTCACTAAGTCCTAGAGAGTTGCCCCAAGCACTGACAAGTGACATAATTGCCCAGGTTCATATAGCTAGTGTCAGAAACAGATTTTTCTGACTTCAACGCTCAATATTCTATCCCCTCCCTGAGTCCTGCCTCTAAACATCTAAAGATATTCTTAATTAATAGCCAAGCCAATGACTATACAGAGTGCTCCAAAAGTTTTGTTGCAGTTTTAAATTATTCAAACTACTAAAGCTTAAAACTTTGCCCAGGCTTTTCAAGCACCCCATATAATGAATCAAAAATACTTCTGGTTGAAGAAGTCCACAAAGCTTGCTTTTCCAAAAATGATAAGGATGGGACTTGTGATTTCCTTGGCATAAGGAACTCTCAGGTAAGAAAACACTCTCTACTAATACAGTTTAGCACCTTCTCTCTGCAATATATAAATTTAGAGTGATGCCTAGTGTCAAACAACTAGTATTTGTCAAAGGCAGGACTAGAAGCCAGGGTGTACTGGAGGCAGCTCACAGAGGCTCTTGAGAGCCCATCTTTAAATTTTCAGTGGAAACATTTACACCTTGGAAATTGGCAAACATTACAAAACAGGATTTACTTTTTTTGTCTAAACTTAAGTTATGAAGAAAATGTTAATAATGCAAATTAAACTTTAAAGTGTATCCAGCATGCATCCCTACTTCCCCCCCAAAAAAAATTACCTGATTATTAAAAATGTACCAACACTTGACTGAATTTACCCCTGATTGGAACCTAAGTCTTCTTAGCTTCAGGGACATCGTTCTATCCACTATGACACACTTCCTCTTCTTTCCAGAAGGAAAAAAAAATGAAAAAAAAAACTTTTCCTCTACATTTCCTTTAGCTACACAACCAATTACATTTCCCACCATGTATTCCTTTTTTTCTCAGTTAGATGCCATTGCTTTGATGCTTCAAGCAGACCCATTAATAGCGACTTCCTCAGGTGAGAAAATTTTGGTTTACAGATGAATGCCTCGAATAAAAAAAAGAGCCTTAAATTCTGCTTTTTCACCTCCTAGTGACAGCTTAAATAAATAGGAGCTTCTTGGGGGGGGGGTATTTTCTGAGGAGAATATGCATGAAGCATCTGAAGAAAAGATTTATAATGCATCTTAAAATTTATTGCCTGAAGCAGGAAATCGAATCATGAAGAAAAAATATAATTTGACTATCACTCAGTAATTCTGAGGACATTTTTAAAATCAAATGGAGCCAGACAAAACTTAGCAGCCTGTAACACAAATAGTGCTCAGAAAACAAAAAAGGCAGAGCCCAGAATCCTGCACTGGCCTTTGAAAGGCTCAAGGAAACTCACAAAATCAGATAAAAGAGGGGAAGGGAAAACTCGATTCTTTCTAAACACAAGCTCCATGGTGTCCGTGCCCTAAAAATAATCTCTCAAGGTTTTTTTTTTTCCTATACTTTTCCTTATCTTGATTTTTGCACATTGTGATTCACTGCAAAAAAAAAATTAAAACTGTAGAAAAAACGTAAAAATAGAATCCGTAGAACACTTTTCCCAATTGCCTGAGAAACTCTGGATGGGAAATGTAACTGCATTTTGAGTAACTAGCAATCTTTGGCTAGAAAGATTTCTGTAAGTGTGTTCTGTCTACACACAAACTAGATGTTTTGTTCTGTGAGTGTCTGAGTGGAGGGGGAAGGGGGTAAATGGTGCAAGACTGTTAAATTCAACTGAACAGGTAATATTTTGAAAGAATAAGAGAAAAATCTACTAATTGAACCAAGAATGAGTGACTTGATTAAATTTAACCATTTGAAGATTGAGGGGAGGGGGTTGTGTATTTGTTTCATTTTTAAAATAACCACTGTTCTCCACTCTTCCTTCTCCTCCTCCTTCAATGTGTAAGCAAAACCACTGAGTTGCCTTAGCATCAAATTCACAGAATCTCACTTCCAACAGACCTCAGAGATCATCCAGTCCAATATAAAAATCACAAGTTCACACATATTTATAAACTCTCAGCTCCGAAACTAGAAGGGGCCTCAAAGGCCAACTGGCCCTATCCGCATCGTGTTACAGATAAGGTAGCTGAGTCCCAGGGAGGTTAAGTGATCTGTCTAAGGTCACGAGTAAATATCAGAGAAAGGATGTGAGCCTAGGATTTCTGACTCCAAAGCCAATCCTCTTTATTTGAAAAATGCAAACTAATTTGACCAATTTATTTGGCCAATAATAAGTGTGGTTATATAATTGTATATGGGGCACAGTGGATAGCTTGGAATTAGGAAGACCTGAGTCAAAATCCGGCCTCAGACATTTAATAGCTGTGTGACCCAGGACAAGTTATTTAACCTTTGTTTACCTCAGTTCCCTCACCTGTAAAAAGGAGATCAAACTAGCACCTATCTCCCAGGGCTGCTGTGAGGATCAAATGAGGTAATATTTGTAAAGTGTTTAGGGGCACCTGGCACATAGTAGGTACTATATAATGTTATCTATTATTATTATATTACATTATTATCATCATTTAAGGTTTATGGACCAAGTGTTACCTGCCTTGGCAGAGGGGGTTCCTATACCAATGAAATCATGGATCCATGAAATAATGACTTAAGTGATAACTCACCAAGGTCAGTGTCTTTCTAAAGTATTGTTGAAGAAAAAGGTGCTATTCAAAATAATCAGTCTTTGTTGCAGATGAATACATGTTTGTTTCTATAGTTTTCCTAATGATAAATCAACAAAAATAAACATTAACTGTTATGATGATAATGATGATGATGTTTCATTCTTGTCTTGTCAAAGTAACCATGCCCTCATTTGGGATTGGCACTCTATCTACTGTGCCACCTGGCTTCCTAAGCCTTAGAGCGTTGCCTTGGACTCGGAGAAGCTGCTGGGGTTAGGGTTAGGGTTCGTGGCCACCTTAGCTAGTTGCACTAGTGATACTAGTGATACTAGTTAGTATCAAAGGCAACATTTGACCTCAGGTTTTCTTGGTTGCAGAACATTAAGTACTATAATAGTCTACCCAACAAGCCTCTCTATGACTTATAAACATAAAATCATCTCCTGTAAACTTGAGATTAATTACCTTATCTTTGTAATCACATTAAAAACAGATCTATAATTTTAATTGAGTTTTGACCACTTCAAGAAATTATTCTTAAGCCCCTCTTTTGTTTTTGAAACTTGGTCTATCTTGCCCATACTGGAAGTTAGGCAACTCTTCACAGGCCCCATGAAGCTTTTGACTTGTGAGGTTTCTGTGCTGGGCCAGTCTGCTCCTCCTCAGGCATCCTGGTGGTCCCCTGCTCTCAGTGGTTTACCGCACTGGTACCAGACTTAATGTAGATATCTGATTGGTTTTAGCCATCTTGGACTCAGAGCTCCGGGGTCCAAGCAATCCACCAGACTCAGGCTTAGCCTCAGGCTCCCTAGGAGCACCATCACCAGGCTGATTTAGGACACTTGTGATTTCAGGATAAATTTCTTCCCCCCAAACAATAAACCTAGACTAAATTATATTATTATCAAGATTAGATTTGATTTCAAGGACAATCGGATTTGTTGTTATTGTTATTCAGTCATGTCTGACTAGTCATGACCCTATCTGGGGATTTTCTTGGCAAAGATACTGGAGTGGTTTGCCATTGCCTTTTCCAGCTCTTTTGACAGATGAGGAAACTGAGGCAAACAAGGTTAAGTGACTTTCCTAGGGTCACACAGCTAGTAAGCTGACACCAGATTTGAGCTCAGGTCTTCCAGACTCCAGGCTTGACACGTTATGTATTGCACCACATAGTTGCCCTCATTAATTTATATTAAATTACATCGTCACCAAGACTAGATTTGGCTGCAAAGATGAAAAGATTTAGGGCTATGCAAAATCATCCATCTGATTTATCGACTCCATTTTACAGATGGGGAAATTGGAGCACTGAGCAAGGAAATGGACTTGCCCATTCTCATAAACTTGTGTGTATTAGGGGACAAAAGCAAATTCTGTTACTTTCTGCTACAGTTTCTACACTTACTAAAAACTTAGACACCTTTTGGGGGAGGGAATAATTATTTATTAAATGCTCTCATGTGTGAGGCACTATGCTAAGCGTATTACAAATATTATCTCACTTGAGTCTCACAACCAACTTGTGAGGTAGGTTCTACTATCTCTGTTTTACAATTCAGGAAACTGAGGCAGAGTGGTTAAGTGGTTTACCAAGGGTCACACAGCTACCAAGTGTCTGAGTTTGGATTTGAACTCACATCTTCCTCCAGGCCCAGAGAGCTATCTATCCACTGTACCACCTAGCTGCCCTTTTGGGGAACCTTTTTTAACACTCACTATCTACCTTCCACCACCACCCCCAAAAAAATGTACATTTTAACATTTAAAAAAATTAGTAATCTGAATTTGAAATGAAAGCCCAACATTTCCTTAAATGGAAAATGAATAAATTTCTAGGAGACATCTGATATCCAGATGACACGGTGGATCAATGTCTCTGGGCATGTAAGCAATTATTGAACCAAAATGTATTCTGAGATATTTTTCTGCCTCCTTTGTATGCTCAACTCCAAAGATGTCCCTGCACCTTTGTATGTCTATACAGTCTACAAAAGGGAAGGAGCACATGGAAATCTGGTCCACCCTTAACCTTTCTTATATGATGAGAAAGATGCAAAGCCTCTCCATAAATCAATGTCTTTGCGAGATACAAAAGAAATCTAATTCAGTGTGTCTTTAATTCAAAATCCTTTATTTAAAATGTCAGACACCTTAATATTATGCAGAAGTGCTCCAGATGGTTAGGCATTTGGGACAATTATGGTAAATCTCACATCCCAAGTTTCTGCTTTGCTCTTGTCCAGGAACATCAGGAGAACAATGGAGGGGAAAAAAATGATGCTAACTGATATTGATTCTCTCTGAGTGAAGGCACATTCAAATTTTAGATGCACATACATGTGCATATACATACATATTTTTAAAATATTCCATCATAGCATCTATATAGATTTTTATTTCAATCAATGAATGTGAATATAGAGGTTTATATATGTGCATTCATATATTTGCATAATCAAGATATGTATGTGTATGTGTGAATGTGTGTGTATACGTATATGTACACACGCACATGCTATGGATTACAATTACATAGGTATAGGAGTAGATATTATAGGATTTTGAACCAATGGAAGAATTTTTAAGTCTTCAAATGTTAACTGATAACACACTAAACTTTCCTCATTACCTCTCCTATCATCACTCTACCTTTGTCTCCTACGAAGAGACTTCCTTCCTTCCCACTACCAGTGTCTACCCTGTGTCTTGCTTTCTGAATAGGTGAAAAGTTCACTGTATCTAACTGGTCCCTTCCCATTGAGAAAGAAGAAAAATAAAACTTATTACAAATACATACAATCAAGCAAAGCAAATTCCCACATTAGCCATGTTCTGTGGATTTACTCTTGAGGTATACTCTTCATAAGACTTAAAATCTTTACGTCTACAACCCTCAATATCAAATCTAAATTGGATTTAAGCATGACCCCTACGGACCCCAATCCAGAGGAATAGCTTCTTGTTTCCACATAGTAACTCCTCTTAAGTTCAGGCAGTTGAACACTGGTCATATCAGGTAGAATTAACCAATAGCATCTCTAAAGCATTGTTATATTGATGGTTTGCTTGTCTTTTTCCTGTTCTACTGATAGGGGATCATTGCTCATTTTCACCTATTTCATTAACCACTCACTTCACTGCAGTTTTCTGGCCCTCCGGAAGCTTTTATCATGGCATTCATTTGGAATTCTCTAAGCATCGATCTCAATACTTTTCTCCCCTCTTGCTGGTTTTCTCTTCTTTGCTGGTCAATAGCATTAGTTGGACATGAGATACAGACGTGTCAATGCCTATATGTTCCAATGGAAACTTCCTTCTGAAAACACAACCTGTGATGGGTTGTTCTCTTGAAACTTAGCTCCAAGGAAGCTGAGCTGAGGGCTTCTGGAATTGCTATGCAATGCACTGGTAAAAGTTTCAGTTATTATAGAAATCAAGAAGTACTTATGATATGTCTATGTTTCTTCTATGAGGGAAAAAGTTGGGTGATGGCTAAAAATGTGTTAAATATTCACAATCATTATAAGCTTCTTACATTAGATTGGAAATTCCTTGAGGAAAGGGAATATTTTTGCCTTTCTTTGTATCCCCAGAACTTTGCATGGTGCCTGGCACATAGTAGGTGTTTATTGTATTTAAAAAGAATATGCTTAATAGATAATCTTTCAGGGAAAAAAAGTTCAAACACCATGAATATTTACAACATATTTTAGTCATTCACTGATTTCTTGACAAGAAGGGCAACTGCACCCAAAGGCAGCGAGAATATGCACATGCTTAGGTGAACCTGAGGGTGGTCCTTAGCTCCCTGATGTCCTTCTCAATTCCCAAGTCACCAGACAGCATTCCAAAAAAAAGAGACATTTCTTTCAAGAGGCCATGAGCTGACTGCCTCATGGGAACTTCTCAAAAGTATTATGTCCAAGAGAATTCTGCACCTAAAAGAACTAAAGAACCATGCCCCACTGGTCAGAAATCTGGATCGTGAGTTGTTCAGATGGTAGAGATTAAAGGTAAAATTTAGGTTATCTTTTGAGTAGTCTTACCAATGTGTGTTTACCTCCCAGGAGAAGATGACAGAAAGTGAAAGGTAATGGCTTCATTTTTGTTTATTCATTTAGTTTTGTTTTTAAGGTATGCGACAATGCAAGCTTGTAAATCTTGTTTTGTTTTAAGCATTTCTTTTCTAGTGGAAGAAATAAATAGCAGTCTTATACCTGATATCTACTTTCTACATTGAAAAGCTTTTTCTAGCAGATAGTCAATTAATCCCTTAGAGGGTTAAAGTTCCCCCAGTATTGAGACTAGTCTACGAGTGCTGAGCAGGAACTCCGGATGGAGGGGGCCTCTGCTAGGCTACAGGCAGCATGCATCTTTTGTATTTATTTTTCTGTGTATACATCGTACTGAACAGTAAAATGTTGATGTTCAGTCATGTTTGACTCTTTGTGACCCCATTTGGAGTTTTCTTGGCAGAGATACTGGAGTGGCCTGCCATTTCCTTCTTCAGTTCATTTTACAGATGAGGAAACTAAAGCAAGGAAGGTTAAATGACTTGCCTAGGGAAACTCAGCTAGTAAGTGTCTGAGACCAGATTTGAACTGAGATCCTCTTGACTCTAGGCCTGGTACTCTATCCACTATACCACCTAACTGTCCCAACAGTAAACTAGGAGCTCCTTAAAGTCAAAGACTTTCATTTTCTCTGTATTATTAGTGGCTGGCACAGTGCCTGGCATACATTAGATGCTTAATATATGCTTGTTGAATCTAATTCCATGGGGGCATTAGGGAGTATTTAAGGTTAGGGGGAGAAAGAAGAGAGAGTGGACCATGTTCTCATGTAAAGCAATAGAGAGGCTTTCTATCAGAAATACACTATGCTATGGTGGACTATAGGTCTTAATAGAACGATATATACACATCTGCACACAGCAGAATAAATATGTCAGCTCCTTGTTCATGTTAATTTGTATTATATTTGTCTCTGTGAGTATCTTTTTGATCTCTACTAGCTTATAAATTCCTAGAAATCAGGAACCTTGTTGTATCTATCCTCCCAACTCCTCAAATACCTAACAGTACATTGCATGTAGTAGATATATTATCATCAATCATCATAGCATTTATATAGAGGTTGAAGTTCTGCAAAACACTTTACAAATATTATTTCATCTGATCCTCACAACAATTGTGTGAGGTAGATGCTATTATTATCTCCATTTTACAGGTGAGAAAGCTAAGGCAGACACAGGTTAAGTGAATTGCCCAGAGACACACAGCTGGTAAGTATCTGAGGCTAAATTTGAATTCAGGTCTTCCTGACTGCAGACCCAACACTCTATCCACTATACCCACTAGCTGCCTTTACAGATTGAGAACCATGCATTGACAAATATCTTAAAAAAATGACGGCAAATGGTAATTCCTATTATATTCTCCTGGGACGGAAACACTCTTTGGTAGGACCGCTCATTAGACAGGTCATGTTCACCTTGAATCTGTACCATCTGAGCAACTAATAAGTCTTTACTAAAGGTTTATTGAGTGTTAAGTGAGCCTCCCTATGGGAATAGGGGGCAGAGAAGTGGGAAAGGTCCCATATCTCATGCTTGCAGTCACTCTCTCTCCAGCCCCAAGACCCTTTGTGTCCTTCTGACCCCTGTAATTCCCTTCATGTGTTAGGGATGTGGGAACAGATGCTTTTGTTCCACATTTAGGGGCAAGAGGCTTAACATGCAAATGCTGGCTTAAAAGAAACACACTGAAATTTAATTCATGCAAAAGTGTAATCACTGAACTATTTAACAAGGCCAAAACAACAAAATTAGAAGCTAGAATTTTAGCAGGTTTAGAAAGAATTACTGAATTTTGGCACCTAGATGAACCTCCTTCCTTTAAAAATAAGAAAGCCCAGAGGAAAAGTGACTTGACCAGGGTCACCCAGCTATGGACTAGAACTTCAGAGTGATCAAGAAAAGGGATGTTGAATCAAAGGGAACAAGAACAACGTTGATTAAAAGCCTAAATTTTATCTTCTTTTACTCAATTATTTACAACTCTAGCCGCGGGACAATGAAATTCCTCTCGGTCCTGCTGACATCTCTTTTTCTTTAATGTGCAGATTTTGTTCCCTCCTATTTGACACAGAATAGCAAGATAGGATAGCTACCCTTTCCCAAGAAGTAATGCATTAATTAGATTTTCCAGTGGTTCAGAGAGTACTCGCACGTTCATCGTTTCCCAAACAAATAATTAAAATCTGGTCCTACTGAAATTTGACATCTGAGCAAAGCTGTCCTTTTCTGGTGATGCGTTTCTGTCCTCTCTTTCATCTCTTCATTTCTTTCATGCGCATGAACAGACAGAGAACCTCTCAAGGCTGAATTGATCTAACTTCAGCTGTTTAACACATTGGAGAGATTGTCTGGCAAGAGAAAACTGCCTGTCTGCCCCCCTCCACCACCACCAGCCCTCCACCCCTGAAGAAAATAAGTTTTTTATTTAATTTTCCTTACAAAACTACATAAGGGCACTGGCGTAGGAGAAAGTGTATTATTAGGAGAGTCCAGGTTTATCCTGCCTCAGACGCTTGCTAGCTGGTGGGCAGGTCACTGAAGCCAACCAGTTTAGTTGAGGGCTACAGCACAAGAATCCGTTTCTGTTGAAAACCCCCGTGCAGTCCACCCAAAGTTCTCTTGACATGGATATCCTCAAAGCACAGTTCTACTGGCTCTCTCTCTCTCTTTCTCTCTCTCTCTCTCTCTCTCTTTCTCTGTCTATATATATAATATATATATATATGCATCTCTGTGTGTGTATATATACATACAAATATAGATGTTATATATATATGTATAAATATAGATGTAGTTATATCACTACATAAAATGTCATAAACATTGAAGGAAAAAAAAAAGCTAAGTCAAATGGATGATATTAAAAATTACTTCTCCCAGTCTTCCATTTTTAAAAAATGATGCTATTCAATGGATACATATGCTATTTCTAGAGCTTAATGGCCTTCCTGAAGATCATTAAATGTAAAATGAAGTCTCTTTCATAGTAAAATTGCTAATAAGTCTGTCATCAATTGCCTATTAAGGCTGTAGTCCATGTAAGCTATTTAATTGCAGGCTACAGAATGCCTTCAAAATTCGATACCCTTAGCTATTTGGAGTCTTCAAGTTGGATGATGTTTGTCTATCACTGAGTTGTATTTAATAACAATTGCCCTGTCAATTGCTTTAATTAAATTAGATTCCGGTACTCTACAAACCACGTCAATTTCTTTGTCTTCCTACACGGTTTTTCTTTTCTGGCTAATTTGGCCCTTCATCAACTGATCAGACATGTCTAAATGCTGAGCCTATGTGATACCAAGTAGGGAAGGTCTGTGTTACCAAAAAGGGGGTAGGGGGCAATGTTTTCTGTCCATCCTCAATAATGCCCTCCTGCCTTAGAAAACAACCTTTCAAAGCTCAGTACTGCTCCAAATCAATGGAAAAACTCCTGCAACCATTCCAAACACAGTAGCTGTTGATGTGCCCAGGGGCTGTTGTTTATTTTTCTATGATCATAGCCTTCTGGACCACCCAAGCAGTGGGCAACCCGAAGAAAGCTGACTCATTCTTCAGCAAGGAGGTCTGCTGGACAGCACTGCTTAAAATCCAAACATTTTAATAGATGTTTGATGCTGCTGCTGCTGCTGCTGCTGATTAATAGGGTGAATAGGGATGGAATGCATGTGTGCAAAAGAATGCTTTCCTTTCTGGGAGCCTCAACTCCTTGACCCAAACTCCCCGGGCTTTTAGAAATAAAGTGACTGCCTTGTTTGCTCAAAGGAAGAAAACATCCAGGGCAAGATATTTTTCTGTATAACTTAATATTAAACTGCTAATATTTCCCTCTAGGAGAAACCTGTTACAGCATCTCCACATTGCCATTCCTCTTTTAACACAAAAGAAAAAAAATAAAATCTGTTCACCAAATGCATTGTATTCACATGATACTTTCTAAGTTTTTTTAAAATCTATTAAAAATGTCAACAGGTTAAGAATAAAATAGAATTCTGCTAAGAAATTGAAGTTTATTTAAAACTATGCACATTTTTAAAAGTTAAATGTAATTAAGAAGTCAGAAAATTGGGTTTAGGGGAAAACTCCATTATTCAAGACCTGAAAAGAAGATAATTTAAAACTGTACTTACAGAGTGATCAATAAGATTTAGGGAGAATAATGTGCTTGACCTCCCAAGGCTTGGTTCATGAGGCACTAGCCTCATGAATTCCCTTTTAACCTCTGAGCCTCAGTCTTTATTTCCATTAAGTGTGTACAATGATATTTTTGTAATCCACCTTCGAGCAAGTCATTTAACTTTTGTCTGCCTCAGATTCCTCATTTGTAAAATGAGGTTAATGATAGCAACCACCAAAGTGCTATATTATGTTGTCACTAAATACTAATAGCTAGCTATTATTATTTTTATTCCAAGTATAGAGACAGCTAATAAAAAAAAAACATGAAAATAGAAGATGAGATATTATATTTGAAGAACAGCAAGAACACCAGGTCAGCTGGAGCCCAGAGTGTGATTCTACTTTGTGTCTATAGGAGGGTGATGTAGCACATCACCCATCTGGGTTCTACTCATAGCTGTATGTGATCAGAGCCGAGGCTTTGTCCCCAGAGGAAAGTTACTTTTAAGAAGCCCTAAGAACACCTGCATTCCTTTAGTAGTGGACCTTAGCATCTGGTTAGCATGTTAAATTAATTAAAATGAATTAGTTAAAATCAGAAGTTACCAGAGGGAGGGCTTTCTCCTCACAGCTTCTCAGCATCCCAGTGTCTCTGGCGACGAGACGCCAGTATCACCATGTATCTTCTTGACCCACCAAATGAATAAGCTTTAAAACAATGACCTGAAGGATTGCCTGATGCCAGGTGCTAAAAATGATGAGGTCTAGTTCTGACCTCAGTATCCTCATCTGTGAAATAGGTACATTGGACTAAATGACCTCGAAGATCTCTTCACACTCTAAATCTAGGATACAATATGAACTGGGTGTTTACCCTCTTGTGTTCTTAAAAATAAGGTAAATAAGTTAAATTACTTGTAAAATAAAGTATTTTATTTTACAAACACAAAAAGAGATAACCTTCTCAGAGGGCCAACTCTCCTTTTTTCTGGGCAGCAGAGATTTGTCATACAAATATAAACACAATGACCGAACAAAAGTGCTGAGAATAATAAACAATAATAGACACCTTTATCAGGCCCAGCCATCTGGGTTGAGTTTGACCCAAGTTTTTTGGCAAGCTAACCATGGTCCCTCCCCCCCAATACAAGCTTACCCAGCAAAGAAAATTTGCACTCCCACTTCCTTAGTTTTCCAGCAATTCAGAGGTCAAGGGGGCATTCTAAATCTGTCACTGCTTAGACCTGAAATAATAAGGCATCATAGCTTATGTTTAATTAATTGTGACCTTGGTGGGATAAATTCATCTTTTTTTTCCCCTCATGCTGTATTTCTAAGCAATAAAATGTGATGGGATAGTAAAATCACAGACTGTTTCTTTTCATTTGGACATCTGAATGAATGGATATTTTAGCCTTTTTAAACAGACAAATTAATGGAGTGTCTTTAAAATATAATCTTTGGGTAACTGATTTGTGGCAATTAAAACACTACAAAACAGCTACCAGGAGGGAAGTCAGGGGAAAAATGAATAGATGAACCAGGGTAAGCACCTACAAAATGGTCTTTTAGAGTGATAAATGAATTTCCTAGTAACTTGTCATTACATGAATCTGCCCTTAGTTGGAGAGAGCTGCACTCTCCACTGATTTTCCCTAAGGGAATTTGATTAAAATCCAAATCTAAAGGTAAACAATTAACAATAAATTATAAATATATACATAAAAAATATAAATACGCATATGTGTGTATAATATACACATATCTCACATGTGATATAACATATACCTCAGTTATATTTAGAAACAAAGAGATATAGATATAATGTGTATTATGGCCATACATTCAGGGAATGTAGGGCTAGGAATAATTGGGTTTTCAAATCTCATCTCAGACTTACACTGGCTGTGTGAGCCTCAAGAAGTAACTTAACCTCTCTGTGCTCTAGATGCCTATCAAAGATTATAAACTGCACAAAAGACTTGCTTTCCTAAAGGGAGTTTCCTCATCGAGGACTTCCTTATGTCAATTAAATCATAGATTCAAACCCTATCTTTTTCTAATAATCTGCTGGAAACTCTTCATAGGGATATTAGAGTTGACAGGAATTATAAGTTAACATAGTTGGAAGTATGACAATTAAACACTGAAGGCTTCCTATCTCTAAGAGGGTAAAATGATACTAAAAGCTACAATCCATCTACGTCTCCTCTCACCCTAATGCACGTTGTGCCTTCCTCCATCCTTCCTCGTTCTTTTCATGGTTCCGAGGCTGTCCTTCCTACTTCTCTTCACCTATTAAAAATTCCTTCCCACCCATTAAACCTAAAGCTGAAGCATAAGAACCGCATTCTCCACAAAATGTTCCCTGATCCATTTGGTCACTAATAATCTTCCTTCTCTAATTTCACATAGCACATTATTTTACAACCAACATGCTTACTGTATAGAGCATTACAATTAATTGTGCTTGTGTTTTTGCTTTCTATTAGACTGGAATGAGACCACCCTCCATGAGCATAGAGACCACACCAAAGCTGAACCCTGTACCTCCCCCAGTACCTAGTGCAGTACTCGGAGCATAGTAGCTGCTTAATAAGAGCTGAATATGGGACCCAGTTCTCTTTGCAATGGTGCGCATGCAGATGACTGCATTTTCACTGAGATGTTGAAGCACCCGATTTTATTAGTCATTGAATATTGGTTCATCTGCCAGGGCTAAGGTAACTGGAGAGTGAGCTAACTTCTGTTCAGTCATTTTTCAGTCATGTCCTACTTTTTGTGACCCCTTTTGGAGTTTTCTTGGCAGAAATACTGGAGTGGCTTACCATTCCTTCTTCAGCTCATTTTACAGATGAGGAATCTGAGGCAAACAGGGTTAAGGATCGCACAGCTAATACGTGTCTGAGGTCAAATTTGAACTTAGGTCTTCCTGAACTGAAGGGTAAGCTAATACCTATTTTCATATAGCTGTAAAGAAAAATATCCTAACAGTAAGTACTATACTAAAATGGGATGGACTGCCTCAGAAAGTGGTGAGTTTTTGTTTTTTTTTTTTTTTTTATCACTGAAAGTCTTCAAGCCAAAGCTGCCTAATCAATTGGCAGGGATTCTTTTCAGTAATGTTTAGGCGGTCTCTAAGATTAATGGGGTGCCAATCAACTGAGGAATAGCTTAGTAAGCAGTATCATATGAATGCAATGGAATATTTTTGTACCATATGAAATTATGAAAAGGATGATATCAGAGAAACTTGGAAAGACTTGTATGAACTGATGCAGACTGAAGTGAGCAGTACCACAAGAACAATTCATACAATGACTATATCATTGTCAAAAAAAAGCACCAACTAACTTAAACTCTAGAGAATCACTGATTAAACATTCAATCACTATCTAACAGAGAGGCAGAGCACTCAGTATGATTGATATCTATGCTTACAAATGTGACCAATGTGGATCTGTTTTGTTTGCTTATGCTTATTTGTCACTTTTTTTTTAAGAAGTGTGAAGATTTTAGGAGAGGACTAGTACTTGATGCTTTAAAAAAGGAAGAAAAGAAATACAGACAAGCTCTCATTTAAAAAAGAAACCCAGAAGAGAAAAGAATGAGTTTCATCAAGAGACATAAACTAGTACAGTTTTGAAAACAAAAGACCACTTTCAAACTGTATTGAATTTATTATATACTTTTTTTTAAATGAAAGCTGTATGTAATAGAGATTTGTGGTTTCAGATTTTTTTTTAAGTCTCTGAGGTACCCTCCTACACTGAGATTCCATGACTTTTTTTTATTTGTCAGTCTATTATTTAATTGGGCTAAGGAACTTCCAGTATGGAAACTTCCTAACTCCCTGCATTGATAGGGATCAGCATCTCATCCACAAATTATAGTCCTAACAAGGTGCCTGGCATACTAGTAAAGTGACTAGCCCAGGGACATATGGCTAGTACCTGTCAGAAGCAGAACAAAAATCATTGACTTCCAGACAGATTCTCTCTATATACCATACTGGCTCTCTGATTCTACAATATATCTTTTAAAATTTTATGTCATAGGATCAATAGATACCCTGAGGACCAAACCATTATCTTGAAGATCATCTCCTGAAGTGCAAATGAGACAAATCAGTTCTCATTTTCTAATCATAATCATAATCATTTTCGATGATGGGACAACTAGGCAGCACGGTGGATAGAGTTCTAGGCCTGGAGTCAGGAAAGCATCTTCATGATTTCAAATCTGGCCTCAGACACTTACTAGCCATGCAACCCTGGGCAAGTCATTTAACCCTGTTTGCCTCAGTTTCCTCATTTGTAAAATGAGCTGGAGAAGGAAATGGTAAACCACTCCAGTATCTTTGCCAAGAAAACCCCAAATAGGGTCATGAAAAGTCAGAAACAACTGAAAAATGAACAACAATGACAAAAACAGACCTAAAATCTTTCCATTTTGTTTCTTTTCCTTTCTTTTCTTTTCTTTTCTTTTTAAATCTCACAGGACTATTGCTTCAACTTTCCCTACAAAACACTGATCCCTTGAAATTCTGGGCCGAGAGAATTACCGTACAACATACTCTCCCCACATCTGAGAACTTTCCCTTTGTGCATGAAGATAAAATACTCACAAAAGCCCCCATGGTCATGTTTATCCTGCGTGGTTCTGTTATTCTGTTGGTAATATATTAATATATTCATAATGAAAACCCCTGTAGTAATGTTTGTCCTGCATAATATTACAGTCCTGTTGATAATATATTCATACTAAAAATAATAGCCACACACACACACACACACACACACACACACACGCCTTTCCCAGTGAGTGAAGGATGTCTTTTACAATATAAAGGTACTTTTACATAACAGCAAAGTGTAATGTGATGTTACCCCTATAAACGAGGTGCAAATTAAACAGTACCCAAGCGGCCCTTAGAGAGCTGAACAGTGAGAAAGAGGATGATGTCTTCCACTGGTACAATACCCCATAGCTTCTGAAGCTTGCTATACTCCCTTTGCAGGAGACTTGCTCATTTTCCAATTACGGGATCTTTCTGAAATGCTTTGGGGGAGGGAGAGAGTGGAGGTGGACTTCAGAATTAAAATGCCAAGCTTTGCCCTAGAAGATTTCTAGATAGTGGATTGGACATGGGCCACTGGAAATGCTGGAGCGAGGTTTGAAACCTTCCTCCATACAGTGGAGGGGAAGGGGTTCCAGATGTAGAATTCAGTACCTGAGACTTGCCATCAGATGCAGCCGCCATGTTGATTTGTTTAAATTCTATTGTTCTATTACAAAGATTCAGTGGTAGGGTTGAGCGGTGGGGAGGAGGAGGTGATGGAATGGGCTACAATAAAACTATTTTTAAATAAAACTTTTTTAAAGTGACTTTAACCTTATTTATAATGACTTTCATGTGTAAGAGCTTTTAGGTAAGTGATTCCCAGGAAATAAAGCATGCATTATACCAGACTCCAGTTTCGCCTACAAATAGGGAATGCTAGATAATAATAAGGCAATCTCTGGCAGCGTGTATGTGTGTTTGGTAGTGGGTGGGGGAAGATTTTAAAGCCATAGCATAGCAAAAACAACAACTTAGCAATACATATTGAAATCAATGAATAACAGAGTTAAAATACTATTAATATCATGGGCAACCAAAGGACCAAAGTTCAATCCTAGTTCTGCCTATAACTAGCTGTGTGACCTTGGGCAGGTTTTTGTACCTCTCTAAGCCTCAATTTCCTCTTCTGTCAAAAGAGAGATGAGACCTCACATGGTCTCTGAGGTATTTTCCAGATATACCTCTGCTCCTTCAGACCAATCATCCTAATGAGGGATATCCTAGAGTTGATAAACCATTTTCCTTGACAAAATATAATTACAATAACATTTTGAACCACAAAAGAATTTGAATACGCATAAAATAACTGATTTCTCCAGCACTTTAGGAGCCACAAAGCACTTGACATCAGTTAACTCATTTGAGCCTCACAACAACTCTATGAGGCATTTATAACACGTACCATTATCCTCATTTTACAGATGAGGAAACTGAGGCTCAGAGACATTAAGTGACTTAAGTCACTTAAGTAGCAGACATGGGATTTGAACACAGGGTTACTTCCTATCTCAAGTCTAGGAAGCTATAATTAACCTATGCTTCTTCTATGTGCTATATACATTTAGATGGTGATAAGTAGATAGATAATTTAGCATGTGAATTAATGTAAATAAAGTGAAGAGCATTTTACTTATTAGTGTTTCTATTTGGATCATATATAAATATATGATATAGATATGCATTATTAACAGGGAAAAGTAATGGTTATATTTAAATCAATGAAAATAATACATCTTGATAATAGCTAAAATTTAATTGCTTTACAAAGTGCTTTATATACTTTATCATATTTGACACACACACAACAATTCTATGAGGTTAGTATTATAGGTCTTAGCCCTGTTTTTAGATGAAGAAACTGAAGCTCAGAAAGATTGAGACTTGCCCATGGTCCCCTAGTTTGTGAGTATCCCAAACGGGATTCAGACCCATCAGATGCCAAGCAAAGCTCAGGTCTCTTATTTACTCTCTCACATTTGGTTCCATTCAAAGCAGTCTCTTTTAACCCCTTGAGAAGCCTATCAGCTCTTAAGTAGGTCAAACTAAATTCACAAATTGGATTTTTCAATGTATTTGGGCTTGTAATCTTTATTATGTAAGAGTGAACTGGAAGCCTTCTCATGCCTTCTTGTTGCCTTAAGAATCCCTTCTACCTTGAAAACTGAGATAGGAGGACAAAATTCTCAAATGATAATCTTGTTGCTTGGCATTCTTGTGAAGCCACCCATCTCTAAGAAACTCCAAAGTGCCTGATGCACTTTCCTTCTCATAATTCTATCCTGTTATGCATTCTTAGGGAGTGGCCTTCGAGCATTGAGAAAGAGGCAGCTTTCAGTAGTACACAGAATGATGGATTCAGAATCCAGAGGCTTTGGGTTCAAATCGTGCCTCAGACACTCACCAGCTTCATGACCCACAGGAAGTTACCTAACTCTTTGTCTGTAAAATGGCTATAATAATAGCACTTGCCTCACAGAGTTGTTATGAGGATCTAATGACATAAGTAAATAAAGTGCTACATAAATCTCTGCTTATTATTACTATTTAATATTATTATATATAATACACTTATATATAATAATTATATTATTATATATAACAGACAAATTATGTGACCTTTGGAAAGTTCATTTCCACTTTCTAAGGCTGTTTCCTCATCTGTTCAAGGAGGTAGTAGGAATCAAAGGTCTCTGAAATTCCTTTAGCTCTAACAGTCTATGACTGGCTCTCACTTACCCTGAGTCTGCCCATCTGGCTTAAAGCACAAGTTTCAGAGTCAGCATTTTCATGAGCTCATTATTGGAACCACATTCCAGGTGCCCTATATGAGCTGCTCCATTAATGACAGCCCATAACTTCTGTTATATTCCCTTAACTACTTCCTCTTCCGGAGACAACTGACACCCATGGGTTATTGCTACCTAATAGTATTTCTTAGAGGGTTCACATCACATCACAGTTATTGTTCATGATATGATTTAAGAACTAAAGGAGTTGTCCTATAATTTTCCAACACTTTGTTAATAGTATTGTCAATTCAAACATTTACAAGATCTCTGTTCTATACAAGAATCCACATTAAATGAACTTTTACTGATTGGAATGTTAAAAACCTTTCAAATAAAGGTTCTCTAATTTATTACATTTATACCCCAACCCCCATGGTGCCTGGCACATAATAGGTACTTAATAAATGCATATTAATTTGTTATTTTCCTTCTTTCTTTTTTTCCTTCCTTCTTTCTTTCTTTCTCTTCAGTCAGGCTCTCTGAGGACACATAATCGCATGGTCTATAAATTATAATCTTAGAGAGTTGCACCAAGAAGTTATGTGACTTGTCCAAGGTCACACAGTCAATAAGTTTCAGAGCAAGACTTGATCTTAGTGTTTCCTAGTTCTGGGGCCAGTCCTTTATCCACATACTACACTCACTCTGGTTTCACTGTTGGGAGTAAATACAAATTAAACAAGAATGAGGTCTAACTAGAAAGTCCAGGGTTTTTTTTTTTAAACATATCAACATTTAAAACAATCATGAAGAACGGCAGTTATGCCCAGATCCTTAATGGAACATAGATCTTAATCCATAGAATAACTCCTCTAAGAGTTGCTATCTTGACCTTCTTCCTCCCTCTCCCTCACCTGAAAAAAAGTTAGGAAAAATGAGAAAAAATAAGGTGAAGAATTTTCAACAACTTATCACACACTGTGCTCCCTGAGATCAAATACCAGGATGAGATAACCAGTCCATAAGTTTCAGCCTTGCACAAATATATATAAAATAAACATTGAGAAGCATATAATGACCCTGGAGGGAAATCATCCCCGTCTATCACTCTGTCTAAGATTACAACAGATTCTGTTACAAGGCAAGGCTCCTGGCCAATCAAAACAGGCAGCTACTGTCATATTATTCCAGAAAAGTCCTCCCTTGACTAATTAGTGCATTTCCCTAGATTCAGAGGAAACCAAGTGTGTTTGTCATGGGACCCAGAAGGAAGAAAACTGCTCGGCTTTGGCATGTGGAGCTGATCCAGGTTCTCAGTACCAAAATATGACGTATCCTGGGGATTTAGGTACTTAACTGAAGTGGTGAAATTACTGAATCAAAGAACCGGTGCACCAAGCCTAATCCAAACACAGCTGATAGGGTCTAAAGTCCAAACCACCACTGGCCAAAGCAATGCTGGAGGCATTGAGGGGAGGTCAGATTTTGTATCAGAGGAAAGAAGAGTGGAATTCTAGTTTTACTACCTCTCACTTGTGTGTCCTCGAGTAAGCCACTTACTTTCTCTGTACGTTAGTTACCTTGACTGCTGTATGTGGGGTTGAAGTGGATGACCTCTAAAATTCCTGCCAGGTCTAAATTTATGATCCACCTAATGATCTAAATTTGTATGGCCCCCTAAAAGGGTAGCTTATTATGTTGAAATAATGTTCTTCTGGCCTCTTGTTGTTCAGTTGTTTTATCTCTTGTCCAACTCTTCAACACCCCGTTGGGGGTTTTCTTGGAAAAGATACTGGAGTAGTTTGCCATTTCCTTCTCCAGCTCATTTTAAAGATGAGGAAACTGAGGAAAAGGGGATTAAGTGACTTGCCTAGTGTCACACAGTTAGTAAGTATCTGAGGCCAGATTTGAAATCATGAAGATGTCTTCCTGTGTGGCACTCTAGTCACTGCACCACCTAATTGCCTCCATAGGCTTAAATTAGTAATTCACAATTAAATTAATAATCCTGCTTTGTAGATCAATCAATAAATACACATTTGCTAAGTGCCTACTATGTGCCAGGCACTGTGCAAAGTACCAGAGACACAAAAAGGAGCAAAAGACAGCCCCTCTCCTCGAGGAGCTTACAATCAAATGGAACGTCAATCTAATGTAGAATGTGGCATCTTAATGATTCAATGGAATGTAATGCTGTTCCCTGAGCTGGGGTCGACTTCCCAAGTTAGTTCTCCAAACAAGCACCTTTGGGATATTCATCTCAAATGCTGATCCCTGCCCAAAACATTGCTGGCTTCTACTCACTGTTCTATTCCTTAATGTGGGATGAGAACTCTCAAGCTAAAAATTGAGAAAAATACTTTAGCCTGCATTTAAGGTTTGCAAAGTGTCTTCTAACCATTATCTCATTTGGCTCTTAGGACAACACCATAAGAAAAGTATTCTGATATTTTGAGGATTTGTGATTTTGTTGGGATAGGTACTCTCGGTGTGGACAATCCCTCCAGGGAGGTAGTACAAATATTAAGGACAGGGATAGAGGATTGAGGCTGTGATTTCACTGGTATAGGGAACTAAGTGGAAACTCTCTACCAATGTCCTTTCTCAGCAATGTGTAATCTTAGAGACTTTCCTGGAGCATCAGGAGGTTAAGTAACCTTCCCGGGGTAACAAAGGGTCTTTCTGGGCTCAATGTTACCTGTCTATCCACCACGTCACATTGTCTTTTTTGGGTCAAATATTATTATTCTCATTTTATACACAGGAAGACTGTGACTCAGAAGTTTCGGTCTTTCCCCAAGCTACATGGCTAGTAAGCAACAGAGCCAGGATTCAAACTGAGGTCTTGTAACTCTTAATCAAACATTTTTTTGTACCATACAACATGAAGAAAGTTATGAGAAATGATTGATTCCTGAAAGGAAGGGGGAAGAATGAGATACAACAAGATTTCCCATTCTACCATGCATTTGGAAATATTTTATTTATATCAAAGCATTTCTTCTACCTCATCTTGATTACGCACCAAGCTCTCTTTTTTATACATTACCTCCAGTTTCTCCTATTCCTCTACTGTCCATTTAGTCTCAAGATTAGGATGCAATCAGAGATAGTTCAAGGTGGGGCATAGAAGGGGATTGTCTGAGAGCATGAGAAAATAAAGATGGTTATGTGTCTCCATGTATAGGGCCATGTGTGTCTCTGAGGACACATTCGAAAGGTAAATAGAAATGATCAGTGTGATTGAGTGGAAAGGACCCTGACTCAGGATGTCAAAGGACCCAAGTTTAAATCCCTCTTTGGACACTTGGCAGTTACATGAACTTGAGGGATTCCTTAACCTCCTGGGCCTCAGTATCCTCACCTCTAACATGGGGAGGTTAAGTTAGATGGTGTCTGTGGTCTCTTCTAGCTAGAGCTCATGGCACCAGGACTTGGCATGGGATGGTCTTTTCTGATATCCTCTGCCTTTTGTCCATGTCATCAACATAACAGCTAAGAAATGACTGCTCCAATTCAGAACTAAAGTCAGACCATCTCTTTGTGTTTAAGATTCTTAAAGAAAGCTATTCCTTCAACAGTCTATTCTAATGCCTTTGTGGGCCTCAATTTCCACTTTTAGAGTGGTCAGACTATGATCCAATGACATGGATACTTGGCTATATCTGTGCATCTGTCTTGGATTCATAAACAAAGAGAGGAAAGAGATTATGACTATTGAGCTCTCAGCAACACAGATAATTAAGACTCTCAATTCTAGTGACATTTACAAATTGCTTCTTCCACCTGACCTTGGGTAAGTCACTTACCCCCTATGGCCTCAGTTTCCCCATCTGTAAAATAAGGAGGTTAGAATAGTTAAACTTTTCTGGTCCTTTGTAGCTTTCAATCTATGATCCTACAGTCCTCAGATCCAGTGAAGAACGAATCCCTTGCTTTTGCTTAATTAAAGCCTAAAATGATAGGTTGATACATATATCGTGGTTAAAAATACCGGTACCCTGTTCCCTTTCTTTGCCTCAACTATATGGGTCAGGAATCCCCTAAATCCAGTTGTTCAGACTTTTGTGCAGTGGATAGAACACCAGGCCTGAAGTCGTGAAGACCTGAGTTCAAATCTGATCTCCGATGTTTAGTAGCTATGTGATGCTGGGCAAATCACTTAACCTTTGCCTCAGTTCCCTCATCTGTAAAATGGGCATAATAATAGCACCTATCTTGCAGGGTTGTTGTGAGGATCAAATGAGATAATAACTGAAAGCATTTGGCATAGTAAGCACTATTTCAATGGTAGCTCTTATTATTTCTGTTATGTAGAAACACTATTGAGAAACCACTGTTAGAAGTGGTAAGATGCTCATTCCTTGTTAGATCCTATCTCCTTGTCTTCTCTTGAGCCATGGTTGTCCTCTGGTCATTCATTCTGGTCCTAGGTTGGATATTTGTCCTGCAGCTGCCCAGATGCTGACAGGCTGATTTCCTAGTCCTTGACCTTCTTGGTAAAGAAGATTGCTCTCTGTCTCATTCTCAGAGAATCCTCCTCTGGGCTACAGGCACTTTTCTTTAATGCTTCTGGAAATCTTTGTAGATTTGGCTCTTCCACATTCTACCCTTACCTCAACCCATTTCTAAGAATCTAGTTCACTTGGCTTAAAGCATATCTACTACCTATATAGCCAGGTCCTGAAGTGAGGATTGACTTCTTCATCTCTTGTCCTGTGCTCTAACAACTGGTTCTCTGGTGATTATGTGACCTGGATCCATAACGTGCATAGTTCTAAGGACCCATAATCCATTCCATGAACTTTGGCCAGAGCCAGAAGCAGCCTCTGTGTCTACCTCTGATTGTAAAGCTTAATGTGAGGTTGGGCTGTTCTGAGTAAATCCAGATTCTAGATGGCTGTGGTCTGCAGAGCAGTGTTGTTACTGCCTTCTCTGCTAAACTACCCACCTATACCTAAGAAAGAAAAGGAAGTAAATCTATTGGCTGGATTGGGATGATGAGGCATCTACCAGACTCTGAACCCAGAAGACAGGATTGTAGTACACAAACAGGAGCAAAATTGCTCACACTGGGGGTTCTTTAATCCTAAAGAAATTGTCCTCTTGATTTGAAAATGAAAAAAAAGAGAGAGAGGAGAGTTGGAAAGAGAAATGAAGGTGAGAAAATCTCCACTTTGGAGAAGTAGCCTAAAGTAGCTTTGGGCATAAAAGGATTAGGCTTGAGATATAGTGGCTCTGAAACTGTAGAAAAGAAACATTTTTGAAGGGTAACCAGGGAGGGAGGGAAGGTCGTTAAGGAAGGAGAGAGGGAGTGGGGAGGATAGAGAAAGAGCAGAGGGAAGAAAAGAAGGGAAGAACAGATGAGAGAGGGGGAGAATAGGAGGGGGGAGGAGAGGAGGAAAGGAGGGAAGAAAAAGAAGAGGAGAATGGAGAAGAGGAGGGGAAAGAAGGGAGAGGGAAAGAGAACAACAGAGGGGAGGTAAGATGAGTAGGGGAGAAAAGGAAGGAAGAGGTGAAGGAGAGGAGAAAGGAAGAAGAAGAAGAGAATGAAGAAGAGGAGGGGAAAGTAGGGTGAGAGAACAACAAGAGAGGGAAGGGAAGATGAACAGGAGAGAAGGGGGAGAGGAATGAAGTGGCAGGAGAGGGAGGAGAAAGGTGGGATAAAAGGATGAAGGGGAAAGGAAGGAGGAAGATAGAGAAGGAATGGGAAGGAAGGAAGGGATAGAGAAGAAGGGAAGGCAAGGCAAGGGGATACAATGGATGGACCCATGATTTTACGCAGTCTTCTGCTTCCAGTGACAAAGTAGGAGAAAGAATGCAGCTGAAATGACCTCACTGGCTTGCCATGGAATGTGATGTGCCCAAGTCCTTGCTTAGCACTCTGAGGCAGCAGCCAGAGCCCCTTGCAGGGTACATTATCAAAGGCATAGGAGCAAAGATCGCAAATGGGAAAGAATTTTTTTAAAAGCCAACTCTTGACAACTGCTGATAATTTATAACTTATTCCTTAAAACTCACAGTAAATTAATTATGTTTGTGCTGACAAAAAAAGAGAGGATTTTGCTGTATATACTCAGAAGATGCGACCAATAATAATATGAAATTCTAGCTCCCAGCAACTGCTTTCAATATTCTGGGAGCAGAAACACATTTGCTTTTGATTTTAGGAGTGGTTTCTACTCAGTAACTTAAACTTGGTTTACAGTTTCAGCACTTTAGTTCACAGAAGTTATTTTAACCCTTACAATTTTTGAGAGAACTGAATAAGATCACTTTCTTGAATCCAATCAGTTCTCAAAATGCCAATGAACAGCAATGACAGTTCCCCCAAAACTTTATGTGATACCTTTAACACAGCTGAAAAAGACTCTAACTCCAACCTTAAGAAAACTAATTTGTTATTGTCTTTTAAATATATATATATATACATATATATATACATATATACATGTATATATATACATATATATATGCTCATAGTGTCCCATTAAGGTAGTAGTTAGACATTTTTCAAAAATGAATATATAATGTACAAGACAAAGCTCTTTGACATTTTTAGTTTTTAATGATAGCAATACCATTCCAATTGTCCTACAACGTTTCATGCTCTATAATGAGCTTGGTTTACCCAGTGGCAAAAAGCATCTTATAAGTGATTTCACACATTTTAGCAAATCCGTTTTCAGCTTGGGATGGCTTAATTTCTTGCACAGAATAAATAATTATGTTTACAAACTAGTCAAAAGTTTTCCACCCTTAGAAAGCAGCCAAATGGGGCAAAAAGACCCAAAGTAAAAAAAAAAAATCACCATTCCAGCCAACAGCACACTAAGCAGAGAAGTTATCTATCTTAGACTTCTATCCTTAAGAAATAAAAGACAAGAGCTGGTGACTTAGAAACCAAACAAGAGAAGACATAGTCTGAGAAGGAAACTTGGCCTGGAGACTAATTTGCAGAGTTAAACCAGGAGGCTGGAAAAAAAAAAAAAACTTGTTCTCACAATCCCCGAGTATGCAGCATTGTCCACAGAGTACCACAGATATATCTGGCTCACTCAACCAAAGTACAGGCAGGGCTCAGTCCTTAAGAGGAAAAAAACTTTTAAAAAAATGAAGATTTAAAAATGAAAAGGCTACCCACAAAACAATGAAAGCATGGGTCCCAGGATCATTAGCTCAGGGGTCTCTGGTCCTCTGCCAAGAATCACAAACCACACTGATAGTAGACGTTTTTGGCTGGTTGACAGAGCCTTGCATTGAAGGATTGGGGGAAAGAATACTTGAAAAACAGCAAATGAAAAAAAAAAACAGTTCAGATGGAGTCTATTTCAGAGTTCTCTCCATTTTGCTACTTAAGATTATTGTATGTGCATCATTGTTTTTACAAAATACAATAACAAGTGATCTTTTGGCCAGAATAACACAACACACACACACACACACACACACACACACACACACATACCTCTCAATTGTTAAGAGTATTTTCTAGATGGCCTATGTCATCTTCAGCTCAAAGTACACAAATTCTAATTACTAAAATACCAATAGGGAAGGATCTTTGGAGAGATAGTGAACTTAGTTATTTCCAGTGGAAGTCAAGCATGCTATACACATGGAACAACATGGAACAATATGGACACAATACTGATGTGTCTCAAGAGGCAAAGTACTTTATAGCTTTCATCATATTTGACACACAACAATGTTCATTCATGACACATTATACACTGCATTCCATGAGGGAAAGAAGATGACCAGTAGTCTCAGGATATTGCAAAAGATATGGAGGTATCTCAGGAAACTTATCTCAGCCAACTATAGTTACATTGGTAACACAACTGTTGAAACCACAGTCTTGCCTGTCCAAGTTGCATAATGACATTTCCCTCAATAAAACTACATCAGATCTGATGGATGCTAACCTGTAGAAATCTTCCCTATTTCAAAAGGGAAGTCTTCTGACTGACAATAAATATGTGTGTCATCTATTGGGCCCAACTGCTACAAATCTGGAAATTATTCATTTGGATTAGGGATTCTTAATCTGGGGCCCATGAATTTATGGAATCAGTGTATGTGTGTGTGTGTGTGTGTGTACATATATGTATATGTATATGCATATATGTACACATTTAAAAGTTTTACATATGTGTGTGCATACATGTATGCATATGTGTACATGCATAATGTTCATATAGAATTAATGTTTTAAATGCATATATATGCATTTAAGAACATTAATCTGAGAAGGTTTCACCATACCACTCTGGGGAAAAGGATCATGGTCTGATGTTCCAAATGGTGAAAATAAATCAGTGGCCTGCCCTGATAGCAATAATATTAACTCCTCAGAAATTTTTTCAATTTCTTTCAGTACACCATTGTCATGTTCACAAGAGCCCTGGGTTATACTCTAGGATATTTAGACCCAGAAAAATTTAAGAATTTAAATGTTATATGTTTTTCATTGACCCTTTGTTGTTATGTCGTCTCTCTTCTGAGATTGCCAAGGAATTGGATTTGGCATTTGACTAATAATTTAAACATATTATAATACTTAAGATATGAAAAGAAATGAAATAAACAAGAAAGACTTCTTTAATTGGAATTTGTATCATGACAGAATCTCAAAATACCTGTTAAAAAGAAACTTTGGAGGCTATGTAGTCCACGCCTCAACAAGTATGTGATGCCCCCTACATATTCTCTAGCCAGTGGTCATCCAGTCCTACCTGAAGATCTCTGTTTGACCACGATTAAAAACTCTTCTTAAACAACTTCGACAGTAACAATAACCAATGAGAACAACATTGTTGTAATAAAGCATGCTTGTTTTGTTACGTATCTGCTACACTCTCCAGAAACTCCAAGGAAGCCTAATAAAGGCGTGTGGTTATAGAAAAAAAAAAGACATAAAGCAAATGATTTATGTAGAAAACCAACATGTGAACAATGAACAAATAATATGAACAAAAACATTACCTCAGCTCTCTGGGTTCTAGGGAAGACGGTTGACTTTTCAATGGCATAGACATCCACCAAGTAGAGGTGTGCTCCTTGCTCTCGGTCAAGGATGGCAGCAGTCTGGATGATGCCTGTGTGACGTCCAATTGTAAAGAGGCGTCCAGCAGCTTTTTCCTGACATCGCACTGCAACTATATAATACTCCACTGGGGCTTCGGCTCCTCTAGGGCTGGCTGCTTCAATGGAGATGACATTGGTACCAATGGGCTCCCCTTCCTTTAAAATAGTTATATATTTAGGTTGAGTAAAAACAGGCCCATCGAGGCCCTGAAGAATGATTGTCATTTCAGTGGTTGACTTCCTTCTCTCAGGACCAAGATCTGTGGCTGAAATGATCAGACTGTAGATCAGCTGAGAAGGCACCAGAGCCGAGGACACCCTTAGGTCTCCACTGTACCGATCCACCATAAAGGTCTCTGTGTCACCATTGATTATCTCATACTCCACTTCTCCATTGGCCCCTTCATCTGGGTCAGCAGCAACAATTGTGGTAAGGATGGAGCCAATCACCACTGAAGGGTCTGCTGCCAGGGCATTTTGTGATATAAACATAGGGACGTTGTCATTAAGATCTGTGACCAAAATAGTCACGTTTTTCAAAGCAAATCGCCGAGTTTCTATGGGCACAGCCTGATCACTAGCTTTTACAGTTAATTCAAAGAGGTTAGCAAATTCCCGGTCAATTTCAGCATTGGTGTATATGGTCCCTTTGACTTCATCTATGCCAAAATGATTACCTCTTGGCAACTGCTGAATGATGGCATAGGTTAGTTGCCCATTAATATCAGCATCAGGGTCATGAGCAGTCACAGAAATAACAGAGCTGCCAATAGGAAGGTTCTCAGTAATCGATTTAAAAATGTCCCCAGGAGGGAAGGTAGGAGGATTGTCATTGAAATCCCGTACATGGATAATCACTGACATTGTGGATGATCGAGGGGGTCTCCCTTGATCTTTTGCTGTGATGTTCAACTTGTACAAAGGCTGTGTTTCAAAGTCCAATTTTCTGGCAAGAAAAATACCCCCCGTGTTTGGACTGATGCTGAAGGTGCCATGGTTATTAGTCCCAGTGATGCTATAATGAACATCAGCATTGTCCCCTGAATCCGAATCTGTGGCTGTGACAGAGGTTACAAGCTCACCAATCCTCATGTTTTCCAGAACATCCACAAACAGGGTAGACTTGGGAAAAGAAGGTGTGTTGTCATTTTCATCCAAGATATCAATGCTTAAGGTGCAAGTGGAATTAAGGGAAACTGTCCCAGAATCCACTGCTTGAATTAGAAGGGAGTAAGAAGCTGTGGCTTCATGGTCCAATTGACCGGCCAGTGTCACCTGGCCAGTGGCACTATCTATTGCAAACATCTTCTCTTCATTTCCCTTGACCACGGAATAGTAAATCAGTCCATTGCTGCCTTCATCCACGTCAGAGGCAGAGACACGTAAAACTTGGGTCAGGTTGGGAGCCAGTTCTGATACGGTAGCTTGGTAAAAGTCTTTCAGAAATTTTGGAGCATTGTCATTGATATCCTTCATGTACACCTGTACTGTTGCCTGATCCTTGAGAGGCTTGGGGAGGCCTTGATCAGATGCTGTCACTGTGAAGCTAAAAACGGCAGCTCCTCTCTGCCTCATGAGGGACTCCCTGTCAAACTGGTGAGTGCTGGAGATCTCCCCACTGATGGCATTCAATTCAAAATCAGGCTGCATGGTTTCAAATGAATACCTCACCTCACCGTTTGGCCCAAAGTCTTTGTCAATAGCATTTATCGTCCCCACAAATGACCCACCCTTCTGCTCCTCTTCAAAGTAAAATACATAATTAGTGCTGTTAAACAGTGGCCTGTTGTCATTTACATCTTCCAAAATTACAGTCACATTCACAGTAGCACTTAGAGGCTCCACCGCTCGGTCAGAAGCAACCACCAGTAAGACATACCGATCTTGAAGCTCTCGGTCCAGCTCACTTTTTACATACAGCTGACCATCAGGGAAAATGCCAAATGCATTCCCCGTGTTTCCTTCTGCTATGCTGTAGGCAATTTCACCGTTGGCTCCTGAGTCCCGGTCAGAAGCTTGCACCTTGAAGAACAGGGAGTTCACAGGCTGTGACTCGGAAAGGGTCACCTCATAGGATAGCTGGTCAAATACTGGAGGATTGTCATTGACATCATGGACAGAGACAGTTAAAATGAAGCTGGAGGAGAGCTGTGGGACCCCCCTATCTGACGCCAGGATCTCTACCTGGTAGGAGCCAGCATGCACGTCCAAAGGCCGGAGCAAACTGATGTTGCCGTTTTTTTCATCGATGGCGAACAGGTTCTTGGGATTCTGTTTCAGGCTGTAGAGTACCATGCCGTTGACCCCTTCGTCAGGGTCCAAGGCTTTGGCCTGAAATATACTATGCCCTGCCTGCCAGTTCTCAACCACATTCACCCATTCCACTGCTTGAAGAAAATGGGGGGCATTGTCATTCAAGTCCTTCACTGTGATGTTCACTATGGTTTCTCCTGTCACCATGCCCCCACTGGCTACCACTTTCAGCTGATAAAAGGATTGCTCTTCCCGGTCAATGATGCTGGCTGTAGTCAGGTGCCCTGTGACCTGGTTGACTGCAAAGACCCCTTTCTGGTCTCCAGTGGTAATCACATAAGTGATGTTGGTGTTCAGATCCATGGTAGATGCAGAAACACTTCCCACATGGTATCCCAAGGCCACATTCTCAAAGACCACGAAGCTATAGGTCGTCTGACTGAAGACAGGGGGATTGTCTTGAGTGTCCAGCACAGTGATGGTCACGATGGCCTGGTTGGGGGACTGCAGGTGCCCCCCATCTGTAGCCACGACTTGCAGCTGATAAGCTGTCTTCTCCTCTCTGTCCAAGACCATCCTTGTGGAAATCACTCCAGTGTGGCTATGGATCTGGAAACGAGATATATCTCCAGCCGATATGCTGTATTTGACAGTCCCATTGGGGCCTGAGTCTGGGTCACTGGCAGACACAGTGGTGATGTAGCTGCCAGCTGGCTCATTCTCCTGGATATGAGCAAAGTACTGGACTGGATAAAACACAGGGCTGTTATCATTCACATCCAAGAGACTCACATTGACCCGGGTCAGGGAAGACTGGGGAGGAGAGCCGAGATCTACAGCCAGGACCAGCAAGGTGTACAAAGCCTGCTCTTCTCTGTCCAAAGACGAGATGGTGCTCAGTCTTCCGGACACAGGATCCAGACGGAAGGACCTCCGTTCAGTCTCAGACTCCTGTAAGGAGAATCGGACAGTCCCATTGTCCCCTAGGTCCCCATCCGATGCCTCTATGACTAACAGATCTGTCCCTGCGGGGGCATTCTCAGCCACAGACACCTCATAGCCTGCCTCCTGGCTGAACGCCGGCTTTTCGTCGTTCACGTCCAGGACAGTAACCACCAGCTGTGCATAGGATACTTTGGGGTGGACACCCTGGTCCCTGGCACTAATGTTCAAGACCACCTGGGAGGCTCGCTCTCTGTCCAGACCCCCAGCAGCAGCAGTGGTCACCAGACCGCTGTGGTCACTGATGTGGAACCAGTCCAGCTCGTTGCCGGAGATGATGCTGTAGCGGAGGTTGGCATTGAGCCCGGAGTCACCATCCGTGGCAGAAACCCCACTCACATAGCTGCCAGGGGGCACCTCTTCACTCAGGTTCACCCGATAGACCAGCTGGGAGAAGACAGGAGGGTGGTCGTTGATATCATTCACAAAGATCACCAGGCTGGCCACAGAGGAGCGGGCCACAGCCCCGGGGGGCGCCCCGTGGTTGTCCGACACCGACACCGTCAGGTTGTAGGAGGGGATGCGCTCTCGGTCCAGGGCGCTGGCCACCTTGATGAGGCTCAGGTTAGGCACCTTGCTTCGCTGCACCTCAAAGTGGCGCTGCTCGTTGCCGCCCAGGATCTGCACCGAGATGTTGCCGTTGGCCGCAGGGGAGTCGGCGTCGGTGACCGTGAGCAGGGCCACCACCGTGCCCACCTGCGCGTTCTCGTCCACCGAGGCGAAGCGCGACGTGGCGGGGAAGTAGCGGAACTTGACCACGGGGTCGTTGTCGTTCACGTCCAGCAGCTGGATGAGCGCCTCCGCCCGGCCAGTGAGCGAGGGCACGCCGCGGTCGTGTGCCTGCAAGGTGAGCGAGTACTGGCGCCGGGCCTCGTAGTCCAGGGGCTCCCGCACCGTAATGAGCCCCGTCTCGGCATCCATGTGGAAGGGCCCCCCGTCCTCCTGCAGCTGGTAGCGGATGTCGGCGTTGGTGCCCTCGTCGGCATCGGCCGCGAAGACTCGCAGGACGCTGGAGCCCACGACCGCGTCCTCGGGCACCCCGGCCTGGTAGTGGGAGCTGCCGAACGCGGGGGGGTTGTCGTTGATGTCCTGCACGGTCACGTTCACCTGGAGGTAGCCCCGCCGCTTGGGCTCGCCCTTGTCCTCCACCTCCACCAGCAGCTGGTAGTGGGCGGTGGCCTCGCGGTCCAAGCCACCCCTGGACACTAGGTGCAGGAAGGCTCCCTCGCCGCTCGGATTGAGGGTGACGTCGAGGCGGAAGCGCCCGGCTTCGTTACCGCCCACGATTCGGTAGGAGCGGTGGTCCACGCCGTTGGAACCGATATCCGCGTCGGTGGCTGTGTCCAAGATAACTTGGCGCCCGCTGCTGCTGTCCTCCTTAAAGGTGACCACGATGGAGGGCTCGGGGAAGACGGGCGCGTTGTCATTCAGGTCGCGCACCAGCACTCGCACCTCGGTGGGGTAGGTGGGAGCGCTGGACAGGACCACCAAGTTTATCACGTCGCTCGGCAGGCTCTCGCGGTCGATGGTCGCCGTGGTGTGCAGGGCCCCGGTGGTGGAGTTGATGGCGAACAAGGCGTGGCTTTCGCTCAGCCGGTAGGTGAAACCCGGCCGCGTCTGGATGGTGCCCACCAGAGTGCCAGGAGGCTGTTCCTCCAGCACCTGGAAAATCTGGCGCTGCTCCGTGCTGGCGCTCCCCGCGGCCTGGCCTGGCAGCGCCCAGAGCAGCCCCAGGACGAGGGGGGCGAGAGGAGGTAAGGAGGAGAGCGAGAGCCCCCAGCGGCCCCGAGCCCCGGGGGCGCACAGGGGCATGTTGAGAAGAACGGCGGAGCCCGCTGACCGAGGGCCAGCGGAAAGGACGCCTACAGGACTGAAGTTACTTCTTCCTCCCCTAACGACAATGACGATGAACAGTGATAAATGCAACCGCTAGCTCGGAGGAGAGCAAGGCAATCCCTCTCAAGGCGCTGAAAATCCGGGAAAAGCGAACCCCATCTGCACAAAGCTCCAGGGATCTGGAGAGACAGTCCCGTGCATGTTGCGACTGAAGAGGGGACGTGGGGGAAACTGGAGCATCCCGCGGGGCACGACTGCTAAGCCCCAGGACAGTTCCCCAAAGCCCCCTAGGTGGCTGTTTGGTTTTCCCCTTTTCCCTTTTGTTTCTAATCCAAAGAGTCCGCGGGCCCTGGACGAGAGGGGAATTGGGGGAGATGTCGGTACTCACAGTGCTGGAGGAGACGCTGGATGCAGCCCGCCCTCTCCAGAGCTCCAAGTTTCACGCTTCCGAAGGAGAGGAAAAGGGAGGTGGAGGAAAAACGCGTGAGCAGAAGACGGGAGGGGAAAAGAAAGCGACGCTATAATCGCCTCTCCCCGAGTCTAGATTCCCCAAAGCGGGGTCCCGTGATGCTGCCCCAGAAAGCCGGGAGGCGGCGGCGGGAGCCGATCTTTCTGGCAGCGACAGCTCCAACGCGGCGTTCTAGGCTTCCTTGGCCCGGGTCCTAGCTGCGGACGCCCGACGCGGCTCAGTCCCCCACGGCGCCGTCGCCTCTCTTGGGGCTCTGTGGCCCTCAGCCAGCGGCATTTTTTTGTTTTTTTTAATTTTCACCTGGGCTGGGGCGTCTGTGCGCCCATCACTTGTTCCTCCAGGGAGAGCACAAGTCCCTGCTTCCTCACAAGCTGGGCCGAGTCGGGCCGAGGCTGGGGCTGGCTACCCCAGGGCCCTTCCCTCACCATGCCCAGGGAGGCCGCCTCGGCCTCGGGCTTCCTCGGCTCGGAGGGCTGGAGCGCTTCTCCGGGGTCGGTTAGCCGCCCTTCGTCATCCCCTGGCTCCGGGGGCTCGCCTCCGTGCCTCTGCCCGGCTCCGGCTCCGGCAGCGCTGGCTGGGCGCACAGGGCGGCTGGCAGCTCGGCGGCTGTCGCTCCCACCTCTTTCTGCTCGGTTCTCTCTGGAACTCCGGGGCTGCCCCCCTCTCCCCCTCTGCTGCACTTACACACGCACACACGCACGCACGCACACTCACGGTGCATGCACACCAACGCCGAGGAGGGAGAGAGAGCGACGGACCCGGGCACGGGCACCCAGAGAGAGAGGAGAGAGAGAGCGGCACAAACTTTGCTAGCTCGCCCCTCATGGATCGGCGCTCTTCACTTCTCTCTGCGGCTCTAGCTTCGGGCCCCCTCCCCGGCCCGCCCCGGGCCAGTGCCATTGGACCGACCCTAACCTCAGCCCCGCCTCACATTCCTGCCTGGGGTGGCCCATTGGATCACCGGCACGCTCATCGAGGCGGCTGTCGGGAGGGGTGGGGGGAAGACGAAGGGGGCGATTTCTTTTCTTTCTGCCTGATTTTCTTTTTTTTTTTTTTTGTCAACTCTTGGCAGGCGTCGGAGCTACAAAAAGCGCTTGCCGGCGAGAAGATGGGGGTGGGTCAGTCTTGCAGAGAAATAACTTTAGTGGTCGGGACGAGGGAGAACCGTTAGGATGCTCGAATGATCATAATTCAGGGGGAGAAAGAAAAGAAGACGAGGGGGCTGTGGTGGGGGAGGGAGGGGGAATTAAGCAAGGCTCATGTGGGAATGCCGCCTGCAGACAGACGTTAACTATTTCCTGCCCATTCTCTGACCAGGGCAGGGAAGTTGCTGTCCAGCATCCCTGGCATAGAGCGACTCTAGGTGTGTGTCACCGGCCGGATCACCTGGAGCCGCCCAGCGCTGTCCAGAGTGCTGGTTACCTGTGCCTTCGGAAGCAGACTTACTCTGCGGGAAGGGCACGGAGTCCCATCTGCGTCTCCAGCTTTCTAGCTGTCAGATTGGTACACACGAACTCCCACAGCCCGCACTCGGGAGGGTGGTGCGTTTTGCCCGATGGGAGGAACCCCAGGGGTGGGGAGGCAAAGCTTGGTATTTCAAACAAGCATAACAATGAAAAGCCTTTGGAGGGAGATTTTCCTGTTGCTGACCAACTTGGTTGTAATGATTTGGCTTCCGTCCTGACCTCTCACAATGCAAGCAATCTCAGTGTGCTGGGTCGCTTCGTTGGTGAGGGGGAGGAGAGAGAGAGAGAGAGAGAGAGAGAGAGAGAGAGAGAGAGAGAGAAAGAGGAAAGTAGAGATTGAGAGGGAAAGAGAAAGGCGTACAAAGAGAGGAGACAGAGAGACAAAAAGATACAGAGACAGAGTTCGAGAGACGCAGAGCGTCTCAGAAAGCTCGTTGCCCAGTGAAGACCAGATAGACAATATTCAAACCTTGGAGGTAACGTACTACCCTATTGTCCCATTCAGAATAGCTAAGAGATGTGTCAAAATCATGTGGTTTGGAATCGGATTAGTTTTTCTTCTCCTTTAAGGCAAAAAAAAAAATATGTATTTTAAAATACGGATTAGGCCAACCATTTCTGCCACATTAAACTCCTCGGAACATCCTCGACTCAGCCGTGGGTAAACACTGCCCTCTGGTGTTTTTTCTGGGCCTCGCATCTGTAGTAAAGTAATCACCTAGTCTGCCTTAAAATTAGGCAGCTGGAAGGCTCTCGAAGCAGCGTTCCTTCCTTCTTGCTGCTTTGGGACAGGCGAAGAAAGAGGATTTTTTTTTTTTTGTTTAACTCAGAGAAAGGAGTAAATGAATCTGCTTCAATACAACCTAATGTGACAAGGATTTATTAAGCACCTACTATTATCTTCCATGACATAGCATTAGACTTTGTGGATACAAAGACAATAATCACACGCACACACACACACACACACACTCCCACCGCCGCCATCTGCATTTTCCTGGAGGAAACAATACATAAGCAGATAAGAATAAGCAGGATAATGTGAAGTAAAGGAGATAACTATAAACTAAAGGGTAGGGAGAGGACTCATTCATTCTTCATTGTACTATTCTTTTTCCCATGGAATTCATTCTATGTTGAGTGCACTGTGCTGGGGTAGACTGAGGATGAAAGAGAGGTACAATGATGAATACTCCTACCTGAAAGGAGACTGGAAGGAACCCCAGATGGGAAGGCAGGGGAATTGGATTCATCCTCCTGTAAACTCAGTCCTCCAATTGCCCTAAGTCATAATCCTATTGTGACTTCCCTTTTCCTCTCTCTCCTTCCCATAGTGCGGTTCAGTGGAAAGGTTTATCAATTTAAAGTCAAAGGACCTGAATTAGATTTCTTGGATCTGCTATTTAATAATAAGATCCATTATCGCATGGCACTTTAGGTTTTCAAAGTACTGTTCGTATATCATTTGATCCTCACAACAATGCAAGGTCGGTGCTACGATCCCCACGTGACAGCACTGAAGCTAGGAAAGGCTGCTGACTTGCCTGGGGGTAAAGAGATCAGGTTTTCGATCTCCAAGTCGGGCTCTTTTACCCACTGCAACGAGTTCCCCATTTTCTGTCTTTGTGACCTGTTGCAACCTAGAACCTCACTTCTATTTATAGAATGCATTCTGGAATAAATGATCTCCTTCCAGATCTAAATCTATGCTCTTTTGATCCCAGTAGAAGAAAAAATATGAGTACACTTAGAAACAAAAGTAATGAGGAGAGAGAGAACACTGGATTGAGAGTCAGGAGTCCTGGGTTTGTAGTGGGTTTTTTGGGGGGAGTGGCAATTGGGGTTAAGTGACTTGCCCAGGGTCACACAGTTAGTAATGTCTGAGGCCAGGTTTGAACTCAAGTCCTCCTAATTCCAGGGTAGTGCTCTATCCACTGGGCCACCTAGCTGCCCCTAGTTTGACATTTAATAGCTGTATGACCCTTGGCATGTTGTTTAATTTCTCTGTGGCTCAGTTTCCTCATCCATAAAATGGAGATTAAAAAAAGACAGCCTACCTCAAAAGGTCACTATGATGAAAATATGTTTTATAGAGACATTGTCATTATTATGTGAATACTCTAGCACTCACTCTGCATTATTCCTTACAACTTGAGCTAGTCTCAGCTTGGGTCCACAACAGAATGTCTGCTACTGTCAGCTCAAAGGAGTTCACCATTAATTCCACTTCCTCAAACTACAGCTCATATGCTATCAAAGGTGTGATTCTCACTAAGGGTTTGCCAATAGACACAATTCCTTATTTAATAAAGGCATTTAGTAAGATGACGGAGTAAGAAAAACAGCTAAGAAACATTTCCCTGTCAATCAGGGCACTAGACACCTCCCCACAAGTATAATGTTTGTGGGCAGAGTGAACACATAGAGTACACTGGAATGTATAGTGAGGGGCACATGTAGGGGATGTATTTGGCCAAGCCAACTCACAACTGGTAGGGTGCAAGTCTTCCATTTCCTTCTGCCCTTAGTGTGGTCCTCACCAGGCTCTCCCTGGGTAGGGCACTCAGCTGACTCCAAGCATCTGCTTTCTCTGATTGTCAGTCTCTTTCTAGAGCCCATAAGTGGCTCTATTGCCTGGAATCCCACTCTTGAAACTCATTCCTACCTCAAGTGACTGTCTGGGTAACTGTGTTGAGATGTGCTTCTTCTCCCTCAACCATGCTTCAAACTCTCAATTTGACTCTCCAGCTACTGGACAGGGAGCTTCCTCCTCCTCTACTCCCAGGGGCCATGGCAAATGACAGGAGTGGAAGGAGACAAAATCCCCCTCTCCTCCAGGTAGCCATAATTTAAAAACAGCAGCTGATAATAACCCCAAGCTGGGAGTGAAAAAAGGACAGTCGCTTTCCTTTTCCTGGGAGCGGCTATTTTTCTTTTCTTACCAGTTCTAAAAAGAAAGCCGTGCCTCATAAGGGAGGAGAGGTGAGTTACTTTGAAAGGTAAAACCAACACAACCATAACTGAGTTAAGTTGCTCAGGAGCTCCCAATCACAGAAAGGAAGTGGGGAGCTCATTTTCAAGCAGGTCCTCTGACTCAGGAAATGATTGACACACTAAGCAGTCTGCTTTGCTTCCTGATGCCACAGGTTTGCTAAAGGTTTCATTGTAATCACCATGCAGACGATTCCCAAATCTATATATCTAGCCTGAGTCTCTTCCCTGATCCGCAGTTATATATCTCCAATCCCCTCTTGAATATTCCAAAATATTCCAGTATATCCCATAGGCATGACAAACTTAAGTGTTCCAAAACCAAGCTTATCTTCTTCCTAAAATCCATCTCCCTTCCAAACTTCTCTTTTTCTGTCAGAGATACCACCATCCTTCCAGTCACTCAGGTTTGCCTTAAATCTTGTGTTGGAATCCTCACTATTGATCATCCCTATATATCTGATCAATGGTCAAATCTTGTCTCCAAAATCCACACTATCTCTCCCATAGGTCACCTTCTCTCCACTCACATGGCCACCAGTCTAGTTAAGGCCCTCATCCCTTCTCACGTGGACTATTAGAATAGCCCCAAATTATTCTCCCTGCCTAAAGGCTCTCCAGTCCATCCTGTATGTACACAGAAGCCCAAATGATTGTTATAAAGTGCAGGGCTGATGGGGTCATTCCCTTATTCTCTAAACTTCAGGGGCTCCCTATGATCAAATATAAGTTCCTCTTCTTACTTTTTAAAGCCCTTCACAACTTGGTCTCAGCCAAATTTTCCAGCTTTATTATATGGTACACCAGTGATGTCAGACTCAAATAGAAATGGGACCATCAATTCCTGTGTAATGATTCCTGTGGGCCACATAATGATTTAGCTTTAAAATGTATTATTATCTGAATGTCACTGCATTTTTATTTGTTTTGTTAAATATTTCCCAATTACATTTTTTAATTGTGAACCAAATTATCAATAAATACAACCATTTTTCAATACCCAATTACATTTTAATCTGGTTCAAACTTCATTTGGGAGTGTTGTGTGATAGATGTGACCCAGGAGCCATGTGTTTGACACATCTGTGTCCGTTATTATTACTGTATATCTGTGGTCCATTGAAATTGACCTTCTGATTATGCCATTCTCTCTCCTATTTCCATGTTTTTGTTCAAGTTGTTTCTGTGCACACTCCCACCTGAACTTTACCCCTTATAATCCTTTACTTTCTTCAAAATTATGCCTAAGCATATACTATAATATTCCAGAGAGCAAAGGAGATAGGATTACAACCAAGAATCACCTACCCAGCAAAACTGAGTATAATCCTTCAGGGAAAAAATGGTCATTCAGTGAAATAGAGGACTTTCAAGCATTCTTGATGAAAAGACCAGAGTTGAATAAAAAATTTGATTTTCAAATACGAGACTCAAGTGGAACATGAAGAGGTAAACAGGAAAGAGAAAATCATAAGAAACTTATTAAGGTTGAACTGTTCACATTTCTACATGGAAAGGTGATATTTGTAACTCATGAGACCTTTGTCAGTATTAAGGTAGTTGGAGGGGAAAATATAATATGTATGTATATATAGATATAGATAGATAGAGGGTACAGGGTGAGTTGAAAATGAAGGGGTCATATCTGGAGAATAAAATTAAGGGGTGAGAGAGGAATATACTAGGAGAAGGAGAAAGGAAGAGGTAGAATGGGGTGAATTATCCCACAAAAAAAAAAACAGAAAAGAAAAGACTCTTACAGTGGAGGGGAAACAGGGGAAGGTGAGAGGGAATGAGTGAATCTTATTCTCATAGGATTTGACTTAAGGAAGGAATAACATACACACTCAATTGGGTGTGGAAATCTGTCTTACCCTACAGGAAAATAAGGGGGGGGAAGGGGACAAGAGAGTAGGGGAATGATAGAGAGGAGAGTAGATTGGGAAAGGGAGTAATCAGAAGCAAATACTTCTGAGGAGGGTCAGGGTCAAAAGAAAGAATATAATAAATGGGTGGGCAGGATAGGATTAAGGGAAATAGAGTTAGTTTTTCACAGCATGTCTACTGTGGAAGTGTTTTGCATAACTGCACATATATAACCTATATTTAGTTGTTTGCCTTATCAATGAGGGTGGGTGGGGAGGGAGGAAGGGAGAAAATTTGGAACCCAAAGTTTTAAAAACACATGTTTAAAAAAAAATGTTTTCACATGCAACTGGGAAGTAAGAAACACAGGAAATGGGGTACAAAAATCCATCCTGCCCTACAGGAAAATAGAAGGGGAATGGGATAAGAGAAGAGGGGGAGAGATAGAAGGGAAGGCAGACTAGGGGATGGGGTATTTAGAATGCATGCCATCTTGGGGTGGGGGGAGGGCTGAGATGGGGTGAAAATTTGGAACTCAAAATCTTGTGGAAGTAAATGTTGAAAACAAAAAAAAATAAAAATTACCATAAAAAAATTATGCATAAGCAACACCATCTACAACAAGTATCTGCCTATTTCTCCAACTTCTAGTACCTCCTTCCCCTTCAAACATAATCTGATTATATACTTATTTACATATATATGTATATGTATATCATCTCCTGTGATAGAAAGTAAGTACCTTGAGGGCAGATACTATTTCATTTGGTCTACATGTATCCAGCACCTAATATATTGCCTGGTACATATTAGTCACTTAATAAATGCTTGGTCTGGATTTAGGAAGACCTGAGTTCAAATCTGACCTCAGACATTTGACACTTACTAGCTGTGTGACCCTGGGCAAGTCATTTCACCCCATTACCACAACAAAAAAATAAATAAATAAGTGTTTACCACTTGACTGGTTGCAGAGCAGAAGAGAGGCCTACTCAAATCAATTGCATCATGGTAAGTTTGCTGGAGCACTGGAGCAGGACTCAGAGAAAAATATTTCATTGACACAGCTCAAGGGACTGGAATGGAGACTGCGCCTGTGATTTCATTCAAATGGGGAACTCCCAGGAGAGAGAACACCCTCTAACAATGCAGGTCAGCAACTTTTCTGCAACTTATTGTCTTGGAAAGTGGCCTAGAGGAAACTTTTTTGGTCTCAGGACTGCTTTACCTGCCTAAAATGTTTCGAAGGCTCCACAAAGAGCTTCTGTTTCTGAGAGTTATATCCGAGTGTGTGCTGGCACCAGCTCGTGAGAACTAATTGTTCAATTTTCAGTGAGAGCATTTACACCTCAGAAATTGGCAAACATTAAAAATCAGGGCTTGATTTGATGTTTTTTTTTTAAATTGTCTAGACTTTGGAAAGTGATCAATACTTAAAAGTACATTGTGTGTACGTCGCCCCCAGCCCACCCCGGGGGGAGCCAGACATCAAACATTTACTGACACACCTCTGGTTCTATCTACCAGTATTTACCGTCTTACAAATTAAAAAATTGTAGCATCATTAAGAAAACTGTTTTGACCTTATAGATCCCCTTAAAGGGTCTCAGGGACCATGTGAGGACCCTAGAGGTCCTTAGATGATACTTTAAGACTGCTTGCCTAGAGCATTAAGAAGTTAAGTTACTAGCAATACGTGTCAGAAGGAAGACTTAAAATTGTCTTCCTGGCCCCAAAGCCAAACTCTCAATCCACTGTGCCATACTGCCTGTTAAGTCTAGAAAAATTTGCTATCTTCCTTCACACCAACCACTATCAGTATCTTCTCTTCAGAAATGATAGTACAAGCTCATTTAGACCTTAGTATGAATGACAAAAGATATCTTACCACTTCCAGGAGCATTTACAATGTAATAAGCATTGATTTACAACATTTATAGCATGATCAACATTGATAAGCCAAAGAGATGAGCCTCTGTTGGAATTCCATACAACAATGAGCAGATGAGGCAGGCATTAAGGGAGTGGATAGCGCTTTTCCTGAGGCCTATTATAACCATTTATGTCCATGTTTATTCATCCCCACAGTGACAGATGAAGAGTAATTTCTTGCCAAAGAGGCAGGAGGTACCTAAGAAGGGAGAAAGGCATTGAAAAGGGAAGTAAAAGCATGCCAATGATAAACTCTCCCCCTTTTTCAATTTTTCAGTGAGCTAGTCCAGCTTCTATATTTTATTAGAAAAAATCTAAGTCAAGGACCTAGCCCTGGACCTTAGACCTTGCTGTTTTGAGCCACCTTCAAAGGGCCCCACATTATTTACCTTTGTGCACAGACTCACCCCTTTCTCTAAACATGACGAGCCTTCCAAAGTTTCCCTGCCATTTATCATTAGCCTGCTTTAACTCCTATCATCCATCTTCTCTGAGCCTATTCCCAAGCTACTAAGCCCCACTAGAAGTAGTATGGAAATGAAGGTCATGCCCTTAATTATCTATCATCACTTCACCTGGGCCCTTGCTGCTGCCTTTGAGCCATTTTGTTCTATTGCCATTGATTCCTTTTCTCAGTCCGAACGTGGCATAGTGAATAGAGAACTGACTATGGAGCCAGGAAGACCCCAAGTAAAGTTTTGCCTCTGTCACATACTGGCTGGTGACCCTAAGCAAATCACTTTACCTACCTATGCACTTTTGTCAGCTCTCAGCTGTTTAATTGCAGAGGAGGTATAACATGCAATGGTAAAGGAAGTTTTCTCATCTGGAAATTCCATGAAATTACAGGTTCAGTCCATATTCCCTATCTTAGTTCCAATGGTGACTGCTTAATGAAGGAAAGAAAAGTAAAACAACAACAACGACAATAATAGCAGCCATCATTTATATAGCATTTTATGGCTTGCCAAGTGTTTTACATATATTGTCTAAATTGATCCTTATAATACTACTGGGAGGTGGGTGCTATTATTATCATAATTTTACAGATGAGAAAACTGAGGCACAAAGGAGGTGAGTGACTTTCCCATGGTCACCCAGCTGATAAGTATCTGGGACAGGATCCAGAAAGAAAATGAGAGGTGACTCTGAGAAATGTATTCTAATATAATCATACTGGAGCTTCAATTGCATTGTGCTGCCCTTTCCAGCATTTCTGTAAACTAGCACAGTGCATGAGGGTTCTTAGTTCTAATGAACTGTCAGTTGAATTAGAAGGGCAGCAGCAAAACCAGGCCCCCAAGGATTTATGGGAGTATGCAATGGTGTCAAAGGAGAAAGATGTCTAAAACCAATGACTTGATTACTTTGGGACAGCCAAAGAAGGGCATATTCACGTGACTTTTCTTGTACTCATGACTGTGTTATGTTATGTTCTTCATCCATTTTTCTCCTGCAAGCATTCAATTTCCAAAGATTTAAGAAAACCACCAGTGTGTGTAAATAAACGTAGAACTACATGATGGAAACCAGCATCTTCTTTTTTAACATTGCACTTAACGCTAGGAATAAAATGAGTAGTTTACTTGAAAACGCTTCATTATCCAGTCCTTGGGGAATGGGAGCAAACCCACTGGAATGGAAATTGCTATCGCCAAATGGAAGACTAGGCTCTGGCATAATGGGGCATGTGCCACAAATGAGCAGGAGTAGAGTGTGATTTAGAGGAACTGCCAGAGAAAAGCAGTGTTCGTGACAGCCGGCCATTTTGTTGACATATGTGGTCTTCCTCAAAACTCAGTTGTATAATCCTGGCCTGCCAAACTAGAGTCTGACATTATTACTGAGGTGTATTAATTTAGAGGTACCCAATTACCCCAAATCAAAAGAACTCAAAGGCAAATAGATTAGTGTAAGAACAGCATTTATATGTCTTCAGTCAAAAATATTAAAATGTATTTAATGAGTTTCTACAACTTGATAAAATTACATTCAATAGACTGACCATTTGGGGGAGAAATATATACATACATATATGTGTGTGTATATGTGTGTGTGTATATATATATATACACACACACACACATATATATACATATATACATATACATATATATACATATACACATGTGTATATATTGCATTTCATCTAAGGATTATGGAATGGGTTAGCCAGGCATGTTGGTGGATTGCTTGAACTTGAGAGTTCTGAGCTGCAGCGGGCTAAAACCTTTCAAATGTCTATACTAAGTCCAATATCATTGTGGTGAGCCCCAGGGATCTGAGAGCCACCAGGATGTCTAAGGAGAGGCAAAGTGGCCCAAGTCAGAAAAACAGAGCAGATTCAATCTTCATTACCGAATAGCTTGAGATCAGAGGCATGACTGGCCCCTGTACTTCCAGCCCAGCACAGTAAGGGTGATTCAATAACAAACAAACAAACAAACAAATGAAGGAAGGGAGGAACGAACAAAGAAACAAACAAAGGAATGAATGAATGAATGGTTGTTGTTATTGTTGTTTGGCCTTTGTTTCCAAGAGAACCAATGACATCAGATGTATTGACTTGCAAATGAAGTAGATTTAAGTGAGGCAGAGTTGCATAAAGTCATCAGCCTCACCCTCTTTTCTACTCATCAAAGTCCAGTGGCAAAACAAAATCATGAATAAATGAATAATAAATGCATAAATGGAATGGTGTGTAATGGACTTCCTTAGAACATAGCAGCTTCTTTGTTAGAGGTCTTCAAGTGAAGATTAATTACCACTTGTTGGATATGTTGTAGAAGGAATTCCTTTTCAGGTAGAAATTGAATTGGCTGGTCTTTAGGGTCTCTCCATAAACTGAAATTGTTAATTATCTTGTGAAGTAGGAAAAAAATATAGAAGAGAAGACTTGAAGAGAGTATAATTACTGTCTTCAAACTTTCGAGGGATTAGCATACCGAACAAAGGTTAGATTTATTTTGCTTTGACAAAGTGGAAGTTATAGGAAGGTTGTTTTTCATTTTTTTTTTGTAGGGGCCAATTCTGTTAAGATTTTCTTTATAAATTTTTATTTTATTTCACTTGCTACATGTATGTTTAGTATTCATATTGACTCCTTATCTATGTTTTCTTAAGAACACTGTATCTTTTCTCTCTTGATATTGTGAGTATTTTTTTGTTTTGTTTTGCTTTGTTTTTTTTTTTTTTACTTTGCCTAATAGCAATATTCCAACTCCTGATTTACGGAACCACCTGATCCATAATAAATCTTGTTCCGGTCTTTCACTGTCATTATATATGTTTGCTTTTTTGATGTTTCTTGAATATAGTAAAATGTTTGATTTTGTTTTTACATCCATCCTTCTAATCTCTTTTGTTGCAATATATTATTTAATCCATTAACATTTAAATTTATGATTAAGATTGCTTTCTTCCATTTATTTCTATTTTTATGATTTTTTAATCTTTGTCTTTCACAACAATATATTTCTTCTACTATTAGTTTTTCTTACTTTAGTTTGATATGTATGTTCCCAAAAGCTTTTCTCCTTGACTCCCCTTGACTTGACCCATATCAAGTTCTCTAAATTTACCTAGATTGCTCATATTATTCATTCTCTTTCTTCACATTTGCCTAGTTAGCTATTCTCTCTGTCTCTCTGTCTCTCTGTCTCTCTCTCTCTCTCCTCACCCTTCTATTTCCTGGCCATGTTAGTCAAGTAATTGAAAATCTTTTCCATTCATCTCTTCTTCTACCTCTTATTTTAAGTTCCTTTCTTCCTCTATGCCCTCTTATAAGTAGTTTCCCTTTGAGTTAAAAATTAAATTGTAGTCTGCATTTTTCTGACTTAACCAATACATTTTATTATTGGTGGACATGTGAGGAGAATTAGATCACAGACACACAAATGGGTCTAACAGCCAAATGAAAGGATGGATGGAGAGCTGATTTATCATTCGACAACTGGATTGAAAAGGCAAGGATAAATTGGGAGAGGTAGAGAGTTTAAAGAGAAATGGTGGTTGGTTGGAAGGAAGGGTGGTAAAGTACGATGGTAGAAGTAGAAAGTACAGAGGTAGGGAATTGATGAAGGTATGTTTACTAGGTCACAGTGGCTCATAGTTGTACCAGGAGTATTCTACGAACAGGAACTGAAAGTTCAGTAATTTTTTCCATTATCCTGCATAAAAACAGCATTCTTTCTCATAACAGCATGTTTCCCAATAGTTTCTTCATGATAACAATACCTGGTCTTTGCAGTTATGTTAATCCTACAGATTTTCTACTAAAATAGGCCTTAGGTACTGCTTCCACAGCTTTTTCCTCTTCATTATTCCTCTTCCTTTCTGGTCTATTCTGAATTTTATTTTCTTATTCATGGACTATGCACTTACTTGTTCTTTCTTTATTTTCTTTATGTCCTTCATGAGAATAAAGTTTCTGAGTTTGAGCTGCCATTTTATCCCATCTCTATGTTATTGCCTTTCTTGATCTCATCCCACCATTCCTGATATCTAATCAGATTCATTCCTAGAAATATAATTTCAGGAAGGTAGCAATGCCTGATGGAAATATTGTTGTGTAGGAGGGATCGCTCTGTATCCCAAACCATTGGGCCTAGCCCTATCCCCCCATCCATTACCATGATCATCTTTTATCCTTAAGGCCATTTAGGTGGTACAGTGGAAAGGATGTTGGGCCTGGAGCCAGAAAGTTTCATCATCCTGAGTTCAAATCCAGCTTCCTAGAACTTACTAGTTGTGTGACACTGGACAAGTCACTTAACCTTGTTTGTCTCAGTTGCCTCATCTGTAAAGTGAGCAGGAGAAGGAAATGGCAAATCACTTCATTACCTTTGCCAAGAAATCCTTAAATGGGGTCATGAAGAGTTGGGCACAACTGAACAACAGTAACAAAAATTCTATTTTATCCCTATTGCTTTGGGGGCTTGCTGATCTTTGAAAATAATAAATCTCTTCTCCTCAAATGGGATGTGGCCCATGGAGGTGCAATTTTTTTTTCAAAGAAATCAGTCTCCTAATAAGAAAATTTCATCCACCTTCCAATATGGTCACCATTATTAGATGTCTATCTCAATGCAGACATGCACTAGGGAGATAGATTTCAAATCAATAAAATAGAAACCCATAATTGAGTCATCCAAAAATGCAATGTACTTCCTCAGTATGGTAGTAAATTTCTCATCACTTGAGATTTCCTTATCACCACTGAAATCCCTAATATTCTGTTATTCAATTATACACTCCATTTATAATGTATCTTATAGGAGATATATAACCTAGAGAAATCATGTTTTGAGTAAGCTAGACTTTGTACCAGAGAAATTGTGTTTTGAATAAGTGAGACTTTGTACCAGACTTTGTATCAATAAAAGCGTTATAATGATATCATAGACTGGCCAAAGGACTTTTTATTTATTTCATTTTTTCCTAAATGGAGTATAATGCTGACCTCCAGAATAATCGTGTATCTCACTAAGGAAAACTTATGGAAAACTTTTGTCTGAAGAATCATCTTTTTAACACAATTTTCCCCAGCAAAGCTATATGGTTGAGAATGTTGAAACCCTGTAATGTAAGATTTTTAAATTGTGAGTGATCCAAAGGGCAATGGAGAGACACATGGTAAGCACAACTAAGCTGTAACATATTCCCAGTGACAGAAGAAATGGCATAATGAGTTTCATTGAATGTATGTAATAACGTATATCATGAAAGGAGGTTGTCAAGTAACGTATGTGGTAATGAATGAGGGATAATGGATGGAGCACAGTCTAAGTGTGCTATTGATCCCCTTGAAATGTAATAGGACCTAGAAGAAAGCTTCTAGAATGTTGAGTCAATTCTCTGCAGAGAAACTATGGAAGGACATTGGCAAGAGTGGTATAGTATGAGAAAACATAAATGGATTGTGATTTGGACCAAGGAAAGGAAATCTTTATTCAATGAATGCACAGATCCACTGAAGAAGTGGTTTATATGTATGTAATAGATGTCATGCTTAGGGAATAATATACAGAATTATATGACATTTAGACAAAGATGAATTGCTTTCAGTAGTGAAGAATTATACCATGATGGATCATCTGCTGAAAGATCAGCAAAATTATTTCTTAAAATATAAGTTTGTTACATTTTTTTTATATTAAGTTATACCCATTCAAAGGGTTTTGAGAATGTTAATGTCTCCCTGATGTGATGTATTTTCCAATATAAATACTTTGGAGTCTTTCCTCTTTTGAAGGAATAATATAATTCAAGAAGGTTAGTATAGGATATTGATGAAGTCAATAACAGAGTGTTGGCCAAATTTTATATATTATAATATGCCAAATAAACAGAAATTCATAACTTTCTAAGATAAATCATAAATCAATTTTACATATAAAATATTTTATTTTCTTCCTTTAAAAGTATCAAAATCAAAAAGGAAGTAGCATATATATATAATACACATATACACATATGTGTATATGTTTATATGTATATGAACATATGCTTTATAAATTCATGTGTATATATGTGCATATGAATGCATACTCCTCAATACTTAAATTCTATTTTTTATTTAAAATTCAATTTAAAATTTAAAGGACCTGTGATCTCATGGACCCGGCTTTGTCCTCTCTATTTTAAATCTTGTTTTACATTAATATTCAGATTGTCATTGAAAAAAGTGATCTCCATTGTTGTGTCTTGGAGGAGAGTTCTTAAAGCGATGTTTTCTTTTATTGAATCAATTATTTTGGCCATAAGGTCAATAGAAATGCACAATGCATTTAATATTTCCTATGTCTTTCAATCAATTGGAGAAAATCTAAAGATGTGGTTTTCTACACAATAGCACTTCTGAAAGCCTGCCTTTTCCCTTCTCATGCCCTCAGTAAAGATTCGTTTCATGCATATAGAGAAAATGCTCTAAAATTTTCATAGAGATGCAAAAGTGGGTATAAGGGTCCATAGTTATCGACATATTTTTGTCACTACCTGTGTGTATATGTGTAAAGTGTGATTTTCCCCAAGCATTTGATAATTCCCCTAGTTTGGGTTATCTTGTGAATTAATCCCTCAATGACCTTACAATTGTATCACCTCTAGCATGGACCTCCTCTACATATACCTGACTTTGCCCAGATGCTTTTCCCATTGTTATTTTCTTCCTGACTCCAAGTGGAATAATCTGGCCAATACACTGCTCTTTCTCTTTTATCTCCATTATGCATCTTTAATCAAGCAAGCAAGCGAGCATTTATTAAGGAGCTACTATATGCCAGGCATTAATGAGACAAAGACAAGAATGAAAGAAACAAAAACAAGGACCATATCCTGAATAAAAAGGAGGATAAAAACCTTCAATTTTAGAAGTGATTTGTTTCCACATTTTTTACATTTGTACCTGGATAGTTGATACCTGTGAGCCTTCTTGATCTATTATCATGTCCAAAGAAAGTGGCAGAGGGGGCTCTGATCCATCCATTTTGATGAACCATTGAGATGTTTTATAAGAGAATTGTAACCCACACCCCCAACTCACAACCCCATCACCCCAATACACTGACACCTTCATCAATTGAGTATGTTTCTTGGAGTTAAAGGAGCAATCAATCTATTAAGCATGTTAAATAGGTGAGAGCAATACTTAGATATCGAATCAAAGGAATAAACAGCCTAGTTAATCATGCTGGGAAAGAGTGAAGCTCTTCATGCATTTGGATAAAATCAGCTTATGAAATATACTAAAATGAGTTGACAGAATTAGACACACAGCTCAGCCTGTGTATATCAGAGAAAGTGATTCCATCGAAACATTCCAGCAAATGTTTAGGGATTCACGTTTCAGGAGCACTTTGAGAAGGCAGATCCCTTGAACCTGTAACAGAAGGCATCGAGGTGACTGGAGTGGCAGTGGGAAGTAAGCCCCTCTCTCCACATTGAATATACCATTGGAGAGATGGGACTAGTAACAAATAATGCATTCAAATGGGAGTCGACAGAGGACAGATTAGACACATGGAGAGAAAAGCAACTTCAAGCCTTTATGAAGTTCCTGATTCCTAGTGTTCATTAGGGAGCTATAGACATATCAGGGGAACTTTGTAAGAATGTCCCCCAAAGGGCCAAAGAGACTTCTAATAATTAGGAAATGTGAATTTCCATCTCTCCCACATGATGTCTCTATATATGAATTAACCTTCCACTGGAATTTCTATGTACTTGTCAGAGAGTATGCCCCAGGTTTGGAAGATATTTAATACTATTTCTTATTACTTCACTTTAGTAAATAACCCATTCCCAAAAGGTAATTTACTCTGGCTTGCTGGCTAATTGATATTACCCAGTTACTCAATGTGGGACACACTTGTGGGGGCTCATAAGTAACAATATTAGAAACTATCTGAGCCCCTTACGGTTACTGCTAGAACCTTAACAGCTAGCCTCCAGGAAACTGACTTACTAGTGTGAGTGTGAGTTGGGAAGGAATACCAGAAGCAGCGCCACACGTAGAGATCATGAACATATCACACTACCTCAAATCTATGTTAGTCCTTTCCAGGGTAGGTCTCTTTTCTCGTTCCATTCATAATCATCAAACTTAAGACTAAGACAGCAACTGGATGTTTTAGGAAGAAATTAAACACTGGATTTGTCTGTGGAGAATCATTTCTGCATGGCAGATGAAAGAAGAACACCCCATTCACCCCTGCCAACAAAAACCAACCCCAGAACCTTCAGTTCAAGTCAGCTTCTCTTCTGTGCTAAGGGGATCAGTTTTACTTTTGTGGTTTCTTTTTTTGGCAGAAACAAACAAAAAAAAACCTATTTGATTATTATTCCAAGAAAGTCACAATTTAAAAATCTATCTATACCATCTATATCTGTATCTATATGTATAGCTATCTATATGTGTATATACATACACACACATAGACACAGACACAGATATATGTGTATGTGTGTGTACATATATATGTGTGTGTATACACACACACACACACACACACACATACACACACAGAGCTACTTTTTTTTATTTAGAATTAGATGTCCTGGGTTTGAATCCTGTGTCCAAAGCTCTCTCTGCCGGAGTCTGAACAGCTTTTAATGTTATGTTCCAATTTGATTAAAAAGAATGATGGGACAGATGGCCTGAGACCCTAGAGGTCACCATATGTTCTGTGCCAGCTGCTGGCAGTACCATAGAGGTATGGATAGCAGTTTTAGGGCGACCAAGAATAGCACTATACCATATGGCTCACAACTTATCCTAGTCTGGTATCCACCATATTAGACAAAAGAGAGTGTGTTCGTTTTGAGAGAGGGAGGAAAGTGGCTGTGTTACAGGGGAGGCGTGTGGGTGATCAAGGAGGAAATTTGAGCAAAAAACTACAGTAAGTTGGAAATTCTAAACATGTTGTAGTCACTGGTAGCAGATTAGCAAGCTTGTGACTTCACACACTTTCCCATTAAAAACTAATGAGTACTCTGAAATTGTTTCAGTGAAATACTGTGAAGGGTTGGAAACCACTTGACCAGGAAAGCCCTTTGGAATCTAGTGGCAACGTTTCAAAGTCAACTTCCACAATGCAGACTGGGCCTGTGTTTCACTTCAGGTCCTTAAAATTTCAAGTGTCAGTATTAAGTTGAGCAACAATGCAAAGCTGTGAGGCTTTAAGTATTCCCAGCTTTGGCTCCCGAAAGTCGATGAATCAGGCTGGCAGTGTACTTCTAACAATGGAGGGAGACCTGCCAGTTTAAGGCAGACAAGAAGAAAAAACTCAATTGTCATCGGAAATACAAGCCAGACAATTTTAGAGAGAGAAGAAAAAAAAAGGGATTGGTTTTATTGTGTGTTCCCATTGTTTATACATATTGAGAAGCAGCTTGTTTAATTCAGTTCAACTCAACAAACACATGTCAGACACCTACTATGTGCCTGGCACATGAATAAAATTTTTATATTATATTTTTGACAAGCTAAAATTTTATATTATCAATGTGCTGATGAATCAGAGGCATTATTTTTAGGTTAGGCTTAGTGGGAAAGAATCATTATACATGTACATCAGTGATGTCAAACTCAAACAGAAGGGCCGCTAAGCCATAAGAATCTCTGCCTGTGGCATATTGACTTAGAAAACTGCATATCAACATTATCTACATCCTGTTATATTTTTATTTGTTTTTAAAATGACTTCCAAATTGCAAGTGATCTGGTTGTGGCTGGGGAGGTTGGGGAGGGGAACTCAAGTTTGACACTTTTGATGTACATAATGCTCTTTGTAATCTCTATATTATTTGACAGTACAGGAACCTTTAAATAATAATTACTTCTTTGGTAATTGATTTTACGTGAAATTTATTTAGGTGACATTTACATAGCAATAGAATGAAAATAGTTGTCCTGCAATCCTCCTACCTTTCCTTTTAATGAGCTTAGCAGAAGGAAAAAAAATACTAAAGTGCTATAAAATAGCAAATTAATCCATAAATTGGAGAGGGGGCACAATTCAAGAAAAATCAAATTTATTTCTAACCACCTTACTCACTTCATGAAATATTTACATGGATAATATTAAGAGCCATTCTTCCACAGATAATTGGTTAAAGGATATGAACAGACTTTTCTTTTTTAAGGAAAAAGACCAACAGATATACATATATATATATGTAAAACAAACAAACAATCACATGCAAATTTCAAATGAAAATATTTCTGAGGTTTCACTTCACACCCATGAAACTGGCAAAAGTCATAAAAGACAAAAATAATTAGTATTGGTGGAGCTATTCATTTTCTGGAAGAAGAAGGGGAGTTTGTGAGAGAAAAATACAAAATTATTCATACCTTTACACCCAGTAATCCTAAAACTAGTCATGTACCCTGAGGAAGTCAATGTTAGAAAGTTAAGGTCCCTCAACTGTCAAATTGTGAATAAAGCTTTTCTTTGGGGGGGGGGTAACAAAAACCTGGAAACAAAATGGATGCCCATCAATGGGATTCAATACTTCTCATTTTACAAGTTAGGAAACTGAGGCCCATAAAGGTCAATTGACTTACCCAATGTCATTCCACCATTAAGTGGCAGATTTGGCTTTTGGACCCTGGCCCTGTGACTTCAGATCAAATGTAAGCATTGTCACAGTTGTAAAAGGTCACATTATATGCAGGGTGTACCAAAAGTCTTAGTGAAGTTTTAAGCTTTAAAAGCTTTTTAAGGCAGAGAATGTTTGATCTATTTGTGAGATGTGAACACAGTGGAATATTATTGAGTTCTAAGACATGATGAATGAAGAAAATAACAGAGAAACTTAGTGAAATGATACAACTAATGTATAGTGAAAAAAAATTTAAAAAGCAGAAATAGGAAAATAATACACATATTAATTACGATAATATATGAAAAATAACCCCAATAGATATTTGGGTGAATTGCAGTGATCAATCCAGAAGACCAATAATGACCTTCTTACACTTCATTTTTTTTTTTTTGCACGGGATGGGGGGGTGGGGAGCTTGGAAGGGGAAAGCAATCTGGGTTAAGTGACTTGCCCAGGGTCACACAGCTAGTAAGTGTCTGAGATCAGATTTGAACACTCCAGTCTTCCTGACTGCAGGGCCAGTGCTCTATCCACTGCACCACCTAGCTGTCCTTACTTCACTTCTTTCATTAAAGAGGTGGCAGACAATGTATGCTAACTGTTGTATACATTATTATGGATTTTGTATAACATTTTTTTCTTGTTAAAAGGGAGGCTTTCTGTGATGGAGGTAATTGGTGACTGAAGGCATTCAAAATGCAAAAGGCATCTATAAATTATTAAAACAAAAAAACAAGTTTACACAGACAGGAAATGTTGGTGGTCTCCTGATTTCTTTTAGGGAGAAAGGTTTGAAAGCAGCAGCAAGGGAAAAAGGTAGAAAGGAGGCCTGTAAATGTCTTATTATAATGTCACATAATGTGGTGCTGAATGATGTTATAGGTAAGACTGTTAAAGTGAGTTCCTTCTGGTACTTTTAGTAACCAAACTCCCCTGGACAGTATCCAATGTGGACCCATTAAAACAAAATTCTGTGCTTTGGTTCCTCGTATCATTGCACAGACCCAGTGTATTTCTTCAGTAAATCCTGGCTCTCCCTCAAGATCAATACCAGAAACATCATTTATGCAAAGAAAAATCTCCTCTACACTTGTATGCTCTGTTATTCTTGCTAATTTGAAATGTACTCCAATTACTTCATTTCTGTAGTGATTGATGACCATCAAGGCAAGTCTCTGTTATCAAGTTTCAGTAAATAGAAAAGCAGGTTTCATCATTAAAAATAGCTTTGGAAAATCTGTCAGACTCTAAGAAATCTATTTTTAATGTAACCACTATGGATGTAGAAGGCAGATTGGGGAGTAGCAATGCAAAGCTAGGTGCCTTCGGTAAAACGTATTACCTTTAGTTTAACAGACATGTCTGAGGGTCAGTAAAGAGAGTATAGAAAGGAAATGGGGCTGGATTATAAAACTATAGAATATCAAAGCTGGAAGATACTTCAAGGATCACTTAGTCCAAGCTTCTCATTTTACAGATTAGGAAACTGAGATCCAGAAAGGTCAAGTGACTTACCCAAAGTCATATGGCTATTATGTGGCAGATCTGGCATTTGGACCCAGGCCCTGTGACTCCAAATCAATTGTAAGCATCATCACAGTTGTAATAGGTCACATTTCAATACTAGGCATCCCATAAGTCCTAGTGCAATTTTAAGTTTTAATAGTTGTTGTTGTTTTAAGCTTTAAGATATTAACACTTCAACTTGTACCAAGACTTTCAAGACACCCTCTCTAGTCATTTAAGTTTACAAAGCCCTTTTATTTACAATAACCCTTTAGAAAGATGGTACAGGTATTATCCCCATTTCCTAGATAAAGAAATTGTTTAGTCTTTGTGGTACTGTCTTTATTGCCTACGTAGGGTGTAAGTCAATCACTTCTTTGGACTTCATCAATAAGATAACAATGTTGATACTACTAATAATAAAATAATCAGATGAGATCAATAAAAAGCCACCATTTTGATCACTGTGGTCCCTTACAGTTTTGAATTCTATCATCTTAGGGCTTTTCCAAAGTAATCAGAACTAGTGTCAGAAACGATAAAAATTACACATCTTTAAAAAGGGAATTCTTAGTTGAGCAAGGGTACAACTAGACAGCCTTGGAGTATTTTCTAGCTCAGAGGTTCTTTTTGTTGTTGTTCAGTCGTTTCAGTCATGCCTAACCTTCTGTGATGCCATTTGAGGTTTTCTTGGCAGAGATACTGGAGTGGTTTGCCATTTACTTCTCCAGCTCATTTTACAGATGGGGAAACTGAAGCAAACAGGGTTAAGTGATGGCCAGGGTCACATAACTAGTAAATATCTGAGGCCAGATTTGAACTCAGGTCTTCCTGACTCCATACATTGGGAATTCAAGCTCAAAAATGTTTTACTAATCAGAGTGCACAATCAAAAATGTTTGCAGATCACTACCCTATATCAATAAAATCCCAGGTTTGTCTCAATAGAATAATTGTAGCTGAATTCACAACATAAGAAGATAAATCCCCATCTGAGGATAAAACCCTCAATAATTAATATCAAAGAATTTAAGTAACCTGAGCTCCCATTAAGAATCTTCACACCCTGTAGGAACAAGCTGAAACAAAATCACAGACTTCCTTCTGAATTAGGATCTGGAGGTCAGGAATCCTCCAATGCAAGGACTCAGCCTGAACTCTCTTTTTTGAAGAGATGACAGACTCTGATTCTCTCAGCTATGTGAAGAAATTGGAGAGAAATTGGAGAGGATAAGATCACTGTGTATGCAGCTGGGGGGATGGAGGTGAGGAGATAGTGGGCTGAAGACACTTCGAAGACCAATACGTACAGCAGTGAGAAAGGGTTGAACCAAAAAGTGAGAGGAGAAACCAGAAGCAGGTGACAGGGCTCTAAAATGTGAAAGATCAAAACTTTTGGAAAGAAAGCTTGAAAAAAAATGCAACTCTGAAGTAGTAATAATTAAGAGAGAGAGAGAGAGAGAGAGAGAGAGAGAGAATGAAGAATGAGTGAAACCTCAAAGTGAAATCATAGGCCACTAATCAGGTATTATACTAGACATTATTCAAGATTCTGAGAGAAAGCAGAAAACCCAGCTTTCTTCAGCTACTCCAATGAGGGTGATTCATTCATTCATTGATTTGTTTGTTTATTTATTAAGAAGCACTGAAGTAAGAAATAATCAAGAAATCCAAGAAGAAATGGCAATTAGTGGAGTTTTTGTTCATTTTTTGTTTGTTTATTTGTTTTGATAAACTCAGATTCATACAAAGGGACAAAGAAGAAGCCTCTGAAATAAGAGAAGCCAGTTAGAAAAAGAACCCAGGCTAGAAGGATGGTGTCAGAATGATGAGAAACTTTCCTGCCTACAGATTAGGGCAAGACAAGGAAGCTTACAGCCTAAAACTATGTGCTGTGATTGGGGGGTGGGGAGCAGTGAGGAAGGCAGGAGAACGGAAGTCTGAACCAGGTCTCACCAAGGATGCCTGGACTCTTCAGTTGGGTCACCCTGACACCTAGTGGTGAAATAGAAACCTACAGGGCTCTGTCTAAGTACAATGATCAGGTTACTTCTTGGATTGGACCATATGTATTCCAGATAGATCTCTCCAGCCTGTAGACAGCTCCTCATAGATTGCCTTGCTCAAACCTCCTCGTGTACAGAAGAGAATAGAATGAAGTTCAGAAGGAAACATTAATAAGTCAGATACCTTTGAATGTGACATACCAAATTTATCATACACTTTAAAAAAAAAAGCTTTATGTAAGAGAAATTCGGTTTCACATATAACCCTCTTTTCCTTTTCTCTTTTGTATATGGAAATGTTCTTTTTGTGTGTTTCTAAGATTTGAATAAGAAAATTAAAAATCATAATCATAACTTAAAGGAAAATGAGCTAAAAATTATATAAAGCAAGAGAGAATCCTTCAGAATTTCCTGAGATCATAGAACAGCAAAAAAAACTCCAGAATGGTTCAAAGGGGCAATAAAATTTTTAAAAGAGGGAACTAAGAATGAATTTATGTTGTAAAACTCTCAAAACATTTTTTTAAATACATGAAGCAGAGTGGGAAAAATTGATTTCACAATAAAGAATCTCTCTATGGAGTAGAAGCCCCACTTGAGACAACAGCAGAAAGAGAACACAAACATATTTAATGAGGGAAAAGTTAATATAAGAAAAACAAAAGGCAGAAATGTGAAAAGAGAAAGTGGTTGACCTGAAGGCAGGATTTTTTTTTTTAGACAATTGGTGTTAAGTAACTTGCCCAGGGTCACACAGCTAGTAAGTGTCAAGTGTTTGGTCTGAAGCCAGATTTGAACTCAGGTCCTCCTGACTTCAGGACTGTTGCTTTATCCACTGCACCACCTAGCTGCTCCCAAAGGCAGGATATCTTAAGGACTATGGGTCTTCTTGAAGAATGTGATAATAAAATTGGAAAAAAAATGAAATGGCCCTTAAAGGTTATAAGTTGTATATCTTAGAAACTTATCTTGGCCTTGAGATACAGTTCTAGGATCATCCAGGCAAGAAGCACATGTTCTTATGGATGTGAGTGTGGGTGTGGGTGGGTCAATCAGTTAAACATGTTTATTAAATGTGCCAGGCATTGTGCTAAATTATTGGGATCACACACACACACACACACACATATATAGCCAAACAGATTTTAATATTTGATCCTGGAGGTGACAGGGAGCCAATGAAGTCTGTCTGTCTCTCTCTCTCTCTCTCTCTCTCTCTCTCTCTCTCTCTCTCTCTCTCTCTCTCT
>NW_020950239.1:1021415-1034285 GCF_900497805.2 Vombatus ursinus | reverse complement strand
TCTCTCTCTCTCTCTCTCTCTCTCTCTCTCTCTCTCTCTCTCTCTCTTTCCCCACTCAAGAGCTCATAGTATAGTGAAAGAGATTAAAAAAAATAAACAAACATATACAAACAAGTTATATACAGGATAATTAGGAAATAACTGAGAAAGGGAAGGCACTAGAATAAGGTTTCATAAAGGCTTCTTGTAGAAGATGAGCTTTCAGTTGGAACGTAAAGTACATCAGGGAAGCAGTAGGCAAAGACAAGAAGGGAGACCATTGCAGGCCTGAGGGACAGCCAGAGAAGTCTAGAGCCAAGAGGTGGAGGGTCTTGTTCCTGGAACAGAAACAAACCAGTATCACTAGACTGAAGAGTACATGGGGTCGTCAGGTACAGGAAGGCTGGAAAAGGAGGAGGGAACTAGGTGTTGAAGGTCTTTGAAGGCCAAATAGATTTTCATATTTGATCCTGAAAGTGATAGGGAGCCAGTGCAGTCTATTAAGTAGTGTGTTGACATAGTCAGATTTTGTGCTTTAGGAAAACTACTTTGATGGCTGAATGGTGGATGGCCTGGAATGGGGAGAGACTTGAGGCAGGCAGACCCCCCCCCAGCAGCTATCACAATAGTCCAAGGGTGAAGTGATGAATGCTGCACCAGGATAGAGCAGGGTCAGAGGAGAGAAGTGAGTACATCCCCATTCTTGTGAGAATTCACCATTGGTGCATGGTAGGGGAAGAGGAAATAAAGCCCCTCCCCACTCTTGTGAGAAGTCTAAAGGAGAGGCAGCCTGAGTCCCCAGCTACAAGCTTCAAGGAGAGGAATAGAGAGAAGGAAACAGAACAAGAATTCATTAAGCATCACTACTGCTCCATGGGCCAAGCGGTTTAGATATTCTCTCATTTTATCCCCATAACAACCCTGTGAAGTAGGTGTTATTATTATCCCCATTTTACAGTTGAGGAAACTAAGGCAGACAGGCTTTTTAAGTGACTTGCCTAGGGTCACACAGTTAGTATCAGAGGCCAGATTTAAACTCAGGTCTTTCTGCCTCTAGGACCAGAGCTCTATCTTCCACCTCAGAGAAAGAAATAAAAACCATTCCTCTTAAAGCAAACTGAGTGAATCACTCTTCCTGGTTCAGGAACCAATTGTCTTCAACAACAGTAGTAATAACAGCACCAGCAGCTAGAATTTATATAGTGTTTTTAACCATGGTATGTCATGTCACTTGGTCCTCACAACAAACCTGAGAAGTAGGAATTTTCTTAATTTTACAGATGAGGAAGCTGTAGTTAAGAAAGGGTAAGACACTTACCCAGAGTCACATAAGTTGTAAGTATCCAAGGCAGGATTTCAGCTCCAGCCTCCCTGAGAGAAATTCAGAGCTCTATCCACTATGGCATCAAATTGTACTTAGACACAGCTTCCATTTATTTACAAGAGCACACAGAGACCAACCAAAAGGTTTTGGTTATGGAGAGATTTTAGAAACAGAAGATATCCTTCCTTTCAAAAAGAAGTTCAACTCTGATCTCCCATCAGCCACATCCCCAAATAAGCAAGATGTGGAAAGGAGAGTGAGCATGCATAGAGATCATGCATTAAGGGCTCAGATGGAGGCTCATCTTCATTCTTGAGGTTACATGAATCCAGATGTCTTCTGAAGCTGTGATTTCACTGCTCCTCTTTAGGCAGAGCATCTCTACTGGGCGTTTTGCTTCTCTGGATTCAGCCTCTTTCTGTGGTGAGTTTTCCCTGCCACTATCTTCTGGTCACATCTCTTCAGCACCAGCCAAACCATCTTAGACAGCTCTTTAATCATCATCTAATCCAGCTAACAAAAGCTGGGCTGACTGCCCCAGGCTAACATTCACTTTTCCCTTTTTGACTTCTATGTTTAATCCAGAGAACCACAGTCTTCTGTTAGAGATAACTATCTAATTTAAGGGTTCTGATAATCTCACACATTCCTAAGCTCCTTTCTACTTTAGCTGCAAATAAATGTGAGGCAGAAAAAAAAAACCTATATAGACTAAGGAGGCAAATTCAGTGTTTTTCAACCCACATAGCCCCCATTCCCATCTTTATAATGTCCATTTGTTAGCAACAATGCATGTGAATTGTGGTATTGTATTTCAGCCAGTAAAAATCTCAGCCTCATTAAATAGTAAAGGCAGAAAAATCTTTGTCCTTGGACCAACAGAAAAAGCTCCCTCATAATTAGGGATTTTAGAAACTGACACCTTCCTTGTTCCTAGCACAGTGGGTCTCAATCTTTATATACATACATACATACATACACGCACACAAACATACACACACGTGTATATATATATGTATACATATATATATATATATATATATATATTCATACATTCCTGGGTCTCATGGCTTTCTTTTCCTATCAGGTACTCAATATGAGAGGAAAAAACGAATTATAGAGTTTGCCATACACCATCTACCCCTTAGACATAGAGATCAATTAACTTTCGTAAAAAAAAAACAAACAAACAAAACAACAACTTTTATTTAGTACATGACATTTATTATTATTATAAAGTAGTTTAATGGCTAAACAATTCTGTCCAACCCTGTTTAATATCAACCAAGAGTTTTATTGTCGGTATAGGTTTTAAAAGAGATAACCTCATATGCTGTTCAAGCTCCAGTTTGTTTCTTATTTTGGATTTGATTGAGAACAGGCCTGATTCACCAAGATAAGCTGTTGTACATGAAATTAAATCCTTGTGAGCATATCTAATAAGAAAGAGATATGCTTCTCCAAGGATGCACCAAAAATTTGGTACCTTCATTCATTAGAAATCAGTTCATGATATCTGTTTTTTATGGAGATCAGCTTGTTTTGCTGCTGATTTTTTTTTCCCAGCTCAACAGGAAAATTCATCCAGTCAATAAACATTTATTAAGCACCTACTATGTGCCAGGCTCCATGCTAAGTACTTAGGATACAAAGAAAGTTAAAAGACCATCCCTGCCTTAAAAAAGCTCACAAGCTAAAAAGGGAGACCGTATGAAAACAAGTACACACAAACAAGCTATGTATGGGATATTGGGGAATAATTTAAAGGGAGAAGTCACTGGAATTAAGAGGGTTTGTGAAAGACTTCCTGTAGAAGGTGAGATTTGAGCCGGGACTTGAGAGAAGTCACAGAAATCCATAGCTGTAGTTAAGAGAAGGTGAACATTGCAGACATGGAGCATGGTCAGAGAAAATGACTAGAGTTGAGAGACGAAGTGTATCTTTTATTGAAAAACAAGATCAGTGCCACCTGGTTGAAGGGTATATATTGGAGTATAAAGTGTAAGACTGGAGAGTGGAGGGAGCTTTGAATTTAAACTTATGAAGAGCTTTGAATGATAAAGAAAGCATTTATATTTGATCCTGAAAGTGATAGAGAGTGAGATGAATAAATAGTGTGAAAGAGTTTCAGGATAACTAATAATTAACTTGTTAATTAGACTAGCAAATAATCAATAAATTGACGTCAGTGGTTCTCTCAGTGACCAAATAACCCACATGGAGGTCAGGTCATTAAATGTTTAAATAGCTTTGGAAAAGGAGGTGTCCTTGAGGGTGTAAATCAACTTTGATTGGTTAACAATAAATGAGAGAATGAATATTATCATGAGAGGTGGACTTTTTTTTTTCTGATGAGGGACTGGGGGGGGGGGGGATGTGACTTTGATCATGTATGTGCTCTCCCAGATCATTCTGTCTTTGGCAATCTTAACAAAGGGATTCATCTCCACCCATACCACTTAAGTTGTTAAACAATGGGCTGGAATTCACCTAGATTAGATTCTCTTTACCCCTTAGTTAGAAATAAGCTCTCTCAGTTGGATGGGATCTTGCCCAAGATCAAGGAGAATGATTACCCAGTCTCATTGTCAGTCCTGTCCTTCAGAGGCAACTTGACCTAGGAGTAGTTTTTAAATGAGGAAGTAAAAAGAGGAAAAAAAATCTAGACCCTGTTATTAATTATCAATAGAAAAATAATCATTTCTCTCAGGAGTTACTGTGTGACTCCATACTCATTATGGGGGTGACATCAATGGCTTCGGTCTGTATGAAAATTGGTTGCTGAATGGATTTAAAAGGATAGATGCTTGTGTAGTGGGCAGACTAACAGACTATTACAGTCTGCTGAAAGTCCAGGCATGAAAGGATGAGAGTCTGCATCAGTGTGAAGACAGTGTCTGAGAAGAGAAGGGGAAGGGCTTATTCAATAAATGAAACAAAGGTGAAATTTGGAGGCAACAGATTGTTTATGAAGGGTTAGAGGGAGTGAGGAGTAAAGGATGACACCTAAGTTGTGAGCCTGGGGGACTGAAAAGCTGGTAGTTCCCTCAGAAGTAATAGTGACATTTGGAAGGGGGAGATTTATAAGGGGGAAAGTATGAGTTTGGTCTTGGACATATTGAGTTTAAGATATCTACTGGATATCTAGTACAAGATGTCTGAAAGGCAGCTGGAGATAAGGTACTGAAGGTCAATAGAGAGACTAGGACTGAATAAGTAGATTTCAGAGTCATCATATAGAGATGACAATTAAATCTTTGGGAGCTGATGAGGTAAATAAGTGAAATAGCATAGAAGAAGAGGGCAGCTAGGTGTTGCAATGGATAGAGTGCCAGGCTTGGACTCATGAAGATTCATCTTTCTGAGTTCAAATCTGGCCTCAGACGCATCCTAGCCGTGTGATTCTGGGCAAGTCACTTAACCCTGTTTTTATTAGTTTCCTCATCTGTAAAATGAGCTGGAAAATGAAATGGTAAACCACTCAAGTATCTTTGCCAAGAAAACCCCAAATGTAATCATGAAAAAAGTCAGACATGACTGAAACAACTGATCAACAGCAATAGAGGAAGAAGAGAAGGAGGTCCAGGACAGAGCCCTGTGGAATACCCATGGCTAGTGAGTGGCACTTGGATGAAGGTCTAGCAAAGGAGGTTGAGAATTAATGGTCAGACAGGTAGGAATACAACTAGAAGATAGTGTCCCAAAATCCTGGAGGGAAGAGAGTATCAAGGTAGGTGATCAACAATGGCAAGGGGTGTAGAGAATTCAAGAAGAATAAGAATTGGGGGAGGGGAAGCTACTTAAATTGGTAACTACAAGAGCATTTTGGAAAGAATACTTTCAAGTGAATGATAAATTGAGAAACCAGATTGTAGGAAGTGAAGAAGAGAGTGAGAGAAGAAGCATCGATTATAGACAGCCTTCCCAAGGGATTAAGCCACAAAGGGCAGAAAAGATATGGGATCATAGTTAGTGAAGATGGAAGAATCCAGTCAGGGTTGATTTTATTTAGTTTTCTTGTTTGTTTGTTTGTTTGTTTTGAGGTTGAGAGAGACATGGGAATGTTTAGAAGCAAAAGGGAAGGAAGGGAAAGGAATGAATATTTATTAAATGTTTACTATGTGTTAAGCACTATGCTAAGACTTTAAAAATATTATCGCATTTGGTACTGGAAGGAATCATTAGACAAATAGAAATGGATGATAAATGAGAGAGTGGGGTTGATAGAGGGAGCAATATGGTGGAGGGAACAGAATGGAAATGAGATCATGGGTGTGGGTAGAGTGGGTTCACTTCTTAAGTAGAAGGGCTACCTTTTCTTGTGAGACAGGGACAAGGGAGGAAAGAGCAGTAGAGGAATCTAGGTGATGTGAGGGGAAGAGGAGCGGAGAATAGGGAGCTCTCAGTGAATGGCCTCATTTTTTTCTGTAAAATGTGAGGCAAAGTTCTCAGCAGAGACTATGGAGGGAAAGAGAGCTCCTTCCTCCACACAGAGAATAAAGAAGGAAATTATGAAAAGTTCAAAGAGGGAGGCTCATTACTGAAATTCCCAAACCTGATTCTGTATTTCTTGGCCACCATTCATTGACATAGCTACCAATTCTTGGGCAAGATGGAGTTGGGTCCCTAGGTAGCTGTTACAACTTCTTTTAAGGTTTCAAAAAAAAAAAATCACAAGAACTTGATAAACCTTGTGTAGTGTCTGCCTGACCCACAGGCAAATAAATACTTTGATCCACCAACTATTGTGGAGGGGTAAGCCCAGAGTACCGTTCAATTTATTTTTTTATTAAAAGTATAAAATTGAATATCCATGCAGCCAATGAAACTTACTCTAATCAAGCCACCAGCAAGTGTTCATTAAGCACCTATTATGTGGAAGGTCCTATGCTGGGTGTTGTGTATACAAATAATAATAATAATAAAATCACATAAATAAATAATTTATTTATTTATGATGTTGTGGTCATTGTATAAATTGTTCTGCTGGTTCTGTATATCTCACTCTGCATAAAATTGTATCAAGTATTCTCAAGTCTTTCTAAATTCATCCATTTCACAATGCCTTATGCACAAAAATATTCCATTATACTAATATGAACACCCACCTAGGATCCAGTTCTTTGAGACAAGATAAAATACTACTATGAATATTTTTGTTAGTAGGTCTTCTTTTGTTTATCTCTTTGATTTAATAGCATATTATTTGGTTAAATTTTAGTGAATTTTTGGTTATATTTCCAAATTCCTTTCTAGAATGGTTAGATCAATTCACAGCTCTGCCAAAAATTTATTTCTGTACCTATCGTCCCAGAGTCCCATTAACAATTCTCATTTTCTCTTTTTTATCATTATGTTTTAATCTGATAACTTTCAGTGAGAACCATAGATAGCTTTTAATTTTAATTTATGTTATTACTAAGACTGAAGCAGGAGAGCAGAGTTCCTGGTTTCAGTTCCTGGGCAGAGAGGACAGCTGTAGTTTTTAGTCATTGGAGGGACCACAGGGAGCAAGAACATTTGTGGGACAGCATGCCTGGGGCTCTAGATGTAGCTTAGGAGTGGAGAGGAAAGTCCAAGGTTGGGCCTGGAGACAGGCTTCAGAATATAACAGTAAGAAGGACCTGAGGCTTGGGGCATCATTTCCCACACCTTTGGACTAATACTTGATTAGACTAATAGCTGCTAAAAACAAAATAAAACAAATTTTTTTTAATTAAAAAAAAAAGATCAAGCAAAGGAGAAAGAACCCAACCATAGATATCTACTATGGGGACAGAAGAAGATAATGGAGCTAAAAAGCAACTTCTTTTTCAGTGAGAAATGTCAAATGGTCAAAAAGAAATACAAATGGTACGAAAAGAGTTCTTGGAAGAACTTAAAAAGGACTTTAAAACTCAAATAAGAGAGATCAATGAAAAAAATAGAAAATAAATAAGAGCAATCCAGGAAAATCAAGAAAATTATGAAATGGAAGTTAACCAATTTAAAACAGAGAATCAAAAACTTAAGGAAGAAAATTATTCCTTGAAAACTAGAGTTGGGCAAAGGAAAGCTACTTATGTTTTAAGGTACAAGAAAAAATAAAACATAATCAAAAGAATGGAACAATAGAAGTGAATGTGAAACATCTCATCAGAAAAACAAATGATCTGGAGAACAGATTGAGGATAAATAATATAAAAATAGGCAGACTACCTGAAAGATACAATCCAAAAAAGAATCTTGACACTATATCCCATGAAATTATCAAGGAAAATAGCCCTAAAGTTCTAAAACAAGAAGACAAAGCAGAAATGGAAAAAAAAAATCACTGATCACCACCCAAAAGAGATCCCAGGAGGAAAACTTACAGGAATGTCATAGCTAAGTTCCAAAGCTCCCAGGTTAAGGACTAAATATTGCAAGCAACAAGAAATAAATAAATAAATATGGTGGGGAGCTACAATAAAGAATACAGAAGATTTAGCAGCTACTACATTGAAGGATTGTAGGTCTTGAAATACAGTAAAAAAGCTGGGGTTATGATCAAGGGTAACTTACCCAGCAAAGTTAAATATAATCCTGAATGGAAAAAAATGAATATATAATGAACTGAAAGACTTTCAGGTGTTTGTGACAAAAACAGCAGAACTTAATGGCAAATTTGGCATATAAGATCCAGGAGAAATATAAGGTAAACATGAAAGACAAATTATAAGCGACTCAATAAGGTCAAATTGTTTACTTCTTATGTGTGAAAATGTTATCAGTACTCTTATGATTTATTATTTGGGTACTTTGAAAGAAAGGCTTGGGCTAAAATCTGTATGATAGGGTGGTTTAAAAAAAACTGTGTAGGGAGAGGTAAAAAGGAGTATTTATCTCATACAAATGAGGCATAAAAGGAAGAAATGATACAGAAGAAGCTAGTAGCAGGGAGAGTTGGTAGTGCTGGAACCTTTTTCTCATTGGGAATGGGCTAAAGAGGGAACAACATGTATACATACATGTATACATACATATATACATACATGCATGTATAAAACTCTTCTACATTCAGAAAGAAATAAGAAGGCAAGGGGATAGTGGGGGAGGAAACCCTAGAATGGAAAATCTATTAAAGAGGTGGGCAGGTTAAGGAATAAGAGGGCAAGGTAAGAGGTAGAAATAAAGTAGAAGAGTAAGGAGGGATAGGGTAAATAGGGCAATAAGGCTAGTGAGGAAAAAGAAGAAGGAGGAAAATACACAGAAAGTAATTATAGCTTAGAATGTGAATGGCATGAATTTACCCATAAAATGGAAATGGATAGCAGATTAAAAAAGTTTAATTCAACAATATGTTACCTTCAAGAAACCCAATAAAAATGAGAGATACACACAAGGATAAAGGGAAGTACTAGAATTTATTATGCAAAAAAAAAGCAGAGTTAGTAAGCACTATCTCAGACAAAGTTAAAGCTAAAATAGATTTAATCAAATGAGAAAAAATAGGGAAACTATATGTGTCAGTAATATTATTCAATATTGTTTTAGATCATTTAAAATAACTAGACAGTGTAAAATACTTGAAAGTATACCTGCCAAAACAGACACAAGAACCATACTAGCATAAACATAAAACACTTTTTATACAAATAAGATCAGATCTAAATAATTGGAGGATTACTTATTGTTTATGGGTAGATAAAGCTAATACAATAAAAAATGACAATTTTACCTAACTAATCTATTTATTCAATGCCATCTTAATTAAAATACTTAAAAAAAATCTTTCTGAGTTAAGAAAAATAATAGCAAACATCATTTGGAAGGACAAAAGGTAGAGAACTTCAAAGAAACCAGGGTAAAAAGATGTAAAGGAAGGAGATTCAGCAGTAACAGACTTTAAACTACTATTAAATTATAAGATGAGAGCATTGTTGAAATGTAAAATGGATAATTTTGATTATTTTAAATGAAAAAAATTATTAATAACAACTTATTTAATAATAATTTATTATGTTTATTTTAGTAATCTATTCATAAATGTATTTATTTTAATTTTTATTAAATTAATTTCTTGCTTTAAAAAGCAAGAGTGCAAACAGTTCAGCAAAACTAACTCACAAATCAGGGGTGGGAGGAGGAAAGCCTGACACTATAAACCGTATTCCACACTAATGAAGTGTCAGCATGTCTGAGTGAATAGACCTGGTCTAGAAGCCATGAAGATTTATGTCCAGGTCTCAACTCTGACATATTTTGTCTGTGTTCCCCTGGTCAACCACACTTTACCACTTAGGGATCTACACAAATTTTTAAGACCATGAGTTTCAGAGAATTTTCTGTCCTGCATTAGTAGAGGGAGTTTCCTCTTCAGGGAGTTTCCTAAACCAATGAAACTACATGTCTCCAGTACTGTTCTTTTGTACACTCATAGGTCTTTAGCCCTATATAGAAGGAAGTAGAAGAGGTATCTTATATCTCTTCTATGAAGCCAAATGTAGTTTTATCACAATTTAATAGCATTCAATTTCAGTTATTTTGTTATTATGAATGTTCTTTTCACCTATTTTAATTCACCATACATTTTTTCCATTCTTGCTTATTTCAGTTTGCATCAGTTCATCTAATTCTTCTCATACTTACCTGAATTCACCATATTTGCCATTTCTTATAGAACAGAAATAGTCTAATATATCTGTAGCCCGCCACTTGAGCCACTCTCCCGTTGATAGTAGATGAGCATCTATTTGTTCCTTGCTACTACAAAAGGTTATGCTATAAATTTTTTTTTGTTTTATATGGTGTCTTTTTTTATGCCATTAAACTTTGGGGGGTATATGCCTAGTAGTGGTATCTCTGGTTCAAAGAATATGTACTTACTAACTTTCTTTGCATAATTCCAAAATGTTTCCAGAATGGAAATGCTTGACAGTGAATTTCTATGCTGAGCTTTCCATAAGACCTCTAATTTAAAATCTTCTCTTCTTTTGTCATCTTTGCCAATTTGTTGGGTGTACTGTGAGGTAAAACGTGGGTATTGTTTTGAGTTGTGTTTTTCTTATTTTTAATGATTTGGATCATTCATTCATGTGGTAGATAATAACATGCAATTCTTTTGTAGAACTATTTGTATGCTTTGGCTATTTGTCTGCTGGGGGATCTTTTTTTGGTGTTAGAAGATATCTTTCTATTAGTTATCTATTTATCTTGGATTGAAGACTCTTGTCAGAAACATGATATGCAGATTTGTTTTTCCCAGTTGACCACTTACCTTCTTGGCTGCATTCTTTTTGTTCATGAAAAAAAAGCTTTTCAATTTCCTATAACCAACATTATCTGGTCAGATCCAGTATCCATTTTGAGGTTATTGTTGTCTAGGGTATGTTCTGGATAAGACCTGACTTACCAAAATACCCTGGTAGGTTAGGCCCTGATATTGGAATGAAGTGATACATTTGTAGCTCATTCAACAGTTAACAAAAAGAATTTACTTAACCATAGCAGGAAAAAGATACTCAACAAGAATACTTATTGAATATATCTTAAATTACTTTGCCTGAATGAAGTTCCCCTGTTCCTCAGTTGCTCATAATAGTCTGACAGCCAAGCTTCAGAGCAAGGCTGCAGTTGCTCAGGGGCATTTTGTATTTAATTGAACAGGAAGTAATGTCAAAATGCTTAAGTCTTTACCTTCATCAGCCAATTAAATCTCAAGCACCAGTTCAATATTTTTTAAGGAAAAAAAAATAGCCTAATATGAATGGTGTGTTGGGAATGGGGGAGGAGTGTGCATGTAGGTGTGAATATAAAGGTTAGACTATTGCTCCCATCACAGGATATAAGACATTGGTCTAAATTTCATTTTTGCCAAACTACTTTCCAGTTTCTAGTTTCCCCAGAAATTCCTGCCAGATAAGAAAATCCTTCATTAGCAATTAATGCCTTCAGTTTTATTGAATATTGGGCTATTGAGCTCAATTATTTTTTATTCATCCATATCCATTCTGTTGCTATGGGCTGTCTTTCCATTTTAAAAATGAGTGGAAATAATTTTGCTGATAACTTTCATTACATTATTTGAGATGTGGAAGGGCTATTTCCCCTTCATTACTACTTTAAAATAAATGTTTCTTTTCATATTCTAGATCTTATGCTCTTCCAAATGAACTTTGTTATTATTATGTCTAGATAAGTAAAATATCTCCTTGATAATTTGAGTGGTGTAGCATTATGTAAATGAATTTCAGAAGTATTGTCATTTTTATTATATTGATATGGCTTTACTTCAGCTACTGAATAGTCTCCTATTATTTGTTATTAACTTAATTCTTTAAGGAGGATTCTATGATTCCAGAACTATTGCTTTGCTTTGTTAACTGAAATATTTTATACTTTTTTTTTCATTATTTTGAATGATTCTTCCCTATTATCGCCTCCAGGATTTTGTTATTGCTATATAGAAAGCGTATTGACTTATGTTTTCATTTTGTAACTTACTACTCTAATAAAGTTCGTATTGGATTTATTGAGGTTTTTTGCTGATATACCAGGATTTTCTAAGTAAAATATAATGGCATTGCCAAATGTTAAGTATTTTATTTCCTCTTTGCCTAATTCATCTATTACTAGCATTTCTAGAACTATATCAAATAGTGGTGAGTAAAGGGAGCGTACTTACTTTATACTCCTGTATTTGCTGGGAAAACTATTACTGTTTCTCCATTGTATATAATGCTTCCTTTTGGATTTAGAGATATATTTTATCATATTAAAAAAAGATGTTTCTATGACTATGCTTTTTTTGTTTTTTAAGGATAAGTAGATATTGTATTTTGTGAAAAGTTTGTTTATTTTTCCCTCTATTCGTTGATATAGTCATAAAGTTTTATATGCTTTATTTTTAATATGAATAATGTTGAACCTACTTTACATGTTTAGCATAAAGAATTTTTGTACATTACTGTTGTATTTCCATAGGGGAGGCAGGATTTTGTTTCATTTCTTTTTTAAAAAAATAATGTTCATCAATCATATCAATCTATAACTCATTTTATTTGCATTATCCTTTCCTGATTTAGGTAATAGAATTGTATTCTTATTGTAGAAGATTTTGGTGGATTGTTTTTATTCTCAATTTTTGAAAATAATTTGTAAAGTTAAAAATTGTTTCAGAGAAATTTTATATAATTTCTATAAATCTATCTGTATCAAAGTTCTCATCCCCAACTCTCATTCCCATTTTAGAAATTCCTTAACAGTTTGTTCAATTTCCTTTTCTATATTTAGATTGAGATCTCTATTTTGTACTGTGCAAATTTGAGTGATTGATGTATATGTATATATTCCTATATGTTCCTGTGTGTATATATATATAATTTTTAAAATTTTCAAGTTATTTTTGTTGTTATTTGTACACAGTCATATATAATAACTTCTTGTAATTCTTTTTAGATCTTATCTATTTATCACGTCTTTACCTTGACACCTCTTCTGTGGTGCCATGTCTCAACCCCAACTTTTTTCACTACCCACCCAGAGACTTGGAAGTGTTCATCACTAATTGTCATCTCTCTCCACCTCTCCTCTTCATATTTTTTTAT
>NW_020950239.1:1006107-1021405 GCF_900497805.2 Vombatus ursinus | reverse complement strand
TTTAATTTTGTTTGTTTGTTTGTTTGTTTTTTTAAGGCAATTGGGGTTAAGTGACTTGCCCAGGGTCACACAGCTAGTAAGTGTCAAGTGTTTGGTCTGAGGACAGATTTGAACTCAGGTCCTCCTGACTTCAGGGCCAGTGCTCTATCCACTGAGCCACCTAACTACCCCCTATATTTCTTTAATTTCAACTTACATCTGTACTCCTTCATGAAGTTTTTTGTTATATGATGATGCATTTTTGCATGTTTATTTTTATTTTGCACATTGAAGGTCAGTCTTCCATACCAACCTCCACATCATCCCACCAGCCTTCAGGCTGTCATCCTCATCTCTCTCTCCCTATTTATCATTAGGTGAAACTTGAACTCTGTGCCTTAGATGCCAGATTCTGATAGGTAAAATATGTCTTATCTTTCCTGGAAGCAGGATCCTATGTCACTTATAGGCCATGCTGTTGCATATGTCCCTTCCCCTTTCCCATATGATTTTCTTTTCATTGTTGTCTTCCTCATTAGTACATAACGTCCTTGAGGGCAAAGACTGTATTGCTTACATATTTGAATTTTCAATACTTAGCCTAGTTCCTGACACATAGAAAGCTTTTAATAAATTCTTTATATCTCTTTTTCTGTCACTCTCCTCTCTCTCCCTTCTTCCCTCTGCCTCTGTCTTCTCTATTTCTGTTTGGTTGTTTCTGTCTGTTTTTCATCTCCTCTCCTCTCTTCTTCTGTCTCTCTCTGTCTCTGCCTCTCTGTCTCTGTCTCTCTGTCTCCCCTCTGTCTCTGTCTCTGTCTTTCTGTCTCTCTGTCTCTCTGTCTCTCTCTCTGTCTCTCTGTCTCTGTCTCTCTCTCTCTCTGTCTCTCTCCAGATAGAACTCTCCACCATTTAGGAGTGTCTCCATTCTCCCTCTGTCCCCTGTATTACTCATCATCTCAGTATCTAAGTGCCGTCCTCCAAGGCATTCATCCCTTTTCATATGAACTAAATGTCAGGTGTTTTTCATATTTATTTGCCACTCCTCTCAAATTAAAAACTGATTTGTCTAGTATTGCATTTGTTCAAGGCTTATCTGTTCATGTTGCCTCAATGTCAGTGTCATGTTAAAATATGATAATATTTTCTTGGGATGGTATCATGAGTATAAATTAAGATAGTATAAGAACATTGAAAAGAGTTATAAGAGATTTGGAGGATTACAAATTTAATTATAGCAAGGTTATTGCTGTTGATCGAGTGTTCATATGGCTTGAATAATATGGGAGTCACCAAATCTATTCATTTCAGTGAGATGGCACACTGCCAGGCCTTTCTATGTACCCTGACACTTCATCCTATGGTCTTCTTATTGTCTAACCTGCTTCTATACGTGACAGAAAGCTAGCATTGTCAGCAAACCTACTCATGTAAACTAAGGATCCTTGGGCCTTGCTCATCTTCCAGTGGCAGCACACTTAGATCTCACCACTTTCCATCTGTTCTTCAGCTAAACTTTCTATCTGTGTTCTTTAGATTTAAGTTATCTTAGATTGAAGTTCTTTAAGTTAGATTAAGGTGTTGTTGTGGTTTTTTTTTTTTTTAAGTTAGAGCTTTCAGTTTAGAAATTTTTTACCTTTTTGCTATTGACTATCCAGCCATTAGCACAGTGCTTAAAACATAGCAAATGATAAATAAATGTGATAAAAATACTGAATAAATATAAATAACTCATTCAATCCATGCATATAGGCATATATGCATGCGTACATATATACATACATACTCATATACATAGTCCAGACAAGAAGTAATTCAGACATCAATTTAGAAGGGGAAGGAATTTTGGGGAAAGATACTGAGTCTTGCTTTGGACATGTTGAATTTAAGATGATAATGACACATCTCATTGAATTTGTACAAAAGACAGTTGGTGATGAGGCACTGGAGTTCAGAAAAGAGCCAGGTATCAGTGAGTGCCAGTAAGATAGAAGGTGTAAGAAAGAAAGAGGTTTCAGATGAAAAGAAGTTTATTAATTATGGACCTCATGTTCCCAAGAGCATAGGGGAAGGGATGGGGAGATATAGAATTGGGATTTTGAAGGGAGGGATTTGAGGTAGATGGCATTAAGAAAATAGGAAATTGTGGATGGAAAATAGAGTTGGTACATTGCTTGCCATTGGTTCAAAATCACTGGGAAGATGGGAGTGCAAAAAGGTGAGAGCAAGATAACTATTGAAGAATGAATCCAGGCAGAGCATCAGTAGTTGGAGAAATGCCTCTTAAGAGGAAGAATGTGATTGGACTGTTCAGGCCACTCTATCAAGGTCTGACTTCATGGCAGGAGGTGGTATGTCCTGTGAGGCCCTGACATGAAGCCTTCAAATTATTTTGAGATCACTATACCCAACCTGCAAGGTATATGGTGGTAGGATGCTGGGAAAGAGCTCTAAGTACTAAAGTTCTTCAAAAATGAGTTTTTATTTTGTGCTGGAAAGATTTATTTTTGTGCAAAGAAAGATTGAAGGCAAAAACAAAAGAGAATTACAAAGGATGACAGATAATGTCATGGAAATAATGAACATGACCTTGGACAGAGTTTGAGAGATAGCAGAGGATAGAAGGGCCTGGCATGCTGTGGTCCATGGGGATCACGAAGAATTGAATATTACTGAACAACAACATTTTGTGTGCGGGATTATTATCTTGTGTATTCTTCGATGATCACCCAAAGTGGGATACATGATTTCTTTTTATTAGGTTTTTATTTGTTGTTCACTTTGGGAGAAACAATGACTGCACTAATTTGCCAGTCCCGTGAGAGAGGTTAATCAACTGTTAATCAGTCTTTTTATCCCTGTACTCATCTTGGTTTTATAGACCCAGGAACACATAGTAACTTGGACATTGTATTCCAATCTAATGGAAGCTTTCTGAGGGTAGACGCTCTTTCATTTTTGCTTTTGTATTCTCAGTGTCTAGCATAGATGATTAATAAATGCTCATTGAATTAAGTTGAACTTGTTATGTAGCACTTTTCATAGAACATGGAGTTGGGTGGGCTACCATGCATGTCCCTGTACTCAGTACCTCTTTAGATTATATCTTTGGAGATAGATATAGATACAGATTTAGATAGATATGTATATATAGACAGATATAGATACACACATATACATATATATGTGTGTATATATGTATGTGTATGTGTCCATGTGTATCTATCTGCCAATTTGGTGGAAAATCAATGTTCACCTCCGCATGTGTACATACAATTTTTGAAGACATACCTATAGGAGAGGCCATGTGACATTAAGGTTAGACAGAGAGCCTTGGAGCCAAGAAGACCTGAGTTCAGTCCTGCTTCTAACACATACAGACTGTGTCACCCTGAACAAGTCTACACATATTTCTAAGTCAGAGGTTTCTAACCTGGTGTCAATTAATAGATATCAGGGGTTCCATAAATCTGGATAAGAAAAAAAAAATCATGTTTATTGTCATTGGGTTTTTTTTGTTTCCTTTGTAATCTATGTATTTTATTTTATGCATTAAAACACGTTATTCTGAGAAGGTGTTCATGGATTTTGCCAGACTTCCAAAGGAGTCCATGACATACAAAAAAGTTAAGAACTTCTGCTGTAAGTCTGTAAGTTGAAGAGAAGTTAATAACTTATAATGGTATAGAGAATTTCCTCGTCCTAGGTGCACCCATTATCAATGAACTCATATGACCAATCCCCATCCCCGTCCAATATCTATATAATGAGGGGTTTTAAAATACATTTTAAGAGGACTAGGAACATATTTTTTTTTCTGCTTTAGAAATTAAACACATTTCACCTAGACTTTCTAGGACTCAGTTAACTCACTTTGAAAATGTTATTTTTAGAAAAGCCACATGGTGGCAGAGTTCAGCTAAATATAAAGCTACACTGCTTTTTAAATGGTGGCTCTCACATTTGGTTGTTCTATAAATGCCTTATGAAAGCAGAGATCCTAAGGTAGACCAATCTATGGCACCTTTGATGCTTTAAAGAATTCTAAGATATTAATAGAAATGCAGAGCATGCTAAATGTCTCTTCCTTTTAAATGGCAGATTTCATTCTGAAAGATTCCAAGAGCCTTTTCATTTTCATGAGCCAATGTAAAATAACAAGGATTAAGAATTTTAAAAATAGGTATGCTACATTTGGCTAATGTTATGGGGATTATTTTGGGTTAAGAAATAAATATCACCTCAGGAGAAACTTATTCAAGAAGTGGGAAAAAATCCTTAAATTTATTCAAAAAATATTTGTCAAGAGCATACTATATATCAATGCTTAGCATAGTGACTCGCATGTAGCAAATGCTTAATAAATGCTTACTGACTGAATACTGACTGACTGACTATAAGATCCTGTATTAATGTTGGATGTGCAAAGAAAAAAAAAGCTGAAAAACTTTATTTCTTTCAATGAGCTAACATGCTATGGAAGCACACAATATTTAAAAAGATAAGTAAATAAAAGACAAGAGAGAGAAAGAGAGTCAGAGAGACAGAGGTAGAGAGAGACGGAAACAGAGAGAAAGAGACAGAGACACAGAGAAAGAGAGTGAGGAAGAAAAAGAAAGAGGGGGGAGACAGAGATGGGAAATAGAGAAATAGGGAAAGACAGAGACAGTGAGAGACAGGGTCCTTCACAACTAAAGTAAATTGGAAAGTCTTCTTAAAAGATGAAACATCTAAGCTTATCTTTAAAAAAAAAAAAAACTAAGTGATACAGAAAAGATTAGCATGGTCGCTGTGCAAGGAAGACAAGCAAATTAGTGAAGTGTTCCATATTTGGGGGAAACTAGGTGGCACAGTGAGTCAAGCTCCAGTTTTGGAGTCAGGGGGATCCAAGTTCAAATCTGGCCTCAGACATTTAACACTAACTGTATGATCCTGAGCAAGTCACTTAACCCCGATTGCCTCACCAAAAAGCAAAAAACAAAACAAAACAAAACAAAAAACAAAAACAAAACAAAACAAAACAAAACAAACAAAAAAAAACTAAGGTTTTTAAGAGGCGAAGATTAGGAGGAAATGCATTTCAGCCAATGTCTGTTCAAAAACATGGAGGTGAAAGACTTAAAGGCAAAGCTGGGTAATAGTGAATTGGCTGATCCATAGAGTTTGTATAGGGGAGTAAGATACACAGAGTGTCTAAAGGAGAAAAGTCATATGGAAAGAAAGTCTGAGGACCTGTGGTTTTATCATTCTAGGTGATAGGAACCCATAAGGATTTCTAATCAGGGAAGTAATGTTGTCAGGCTTTAACTTTAGGAAGATTGTTTTAGCAATTATGTGAAGAATGGATTGAGGAAAAGGAAAATCATCTTTATCAGTAGTTTATGAGCATGGGCAACCTTGAGAAAAAATGAGGATACAAAGTTTGCAATGACTTTGGAGAATCAACGTAACATTTATCTGAAGGAGGGGGAGATACCAAAGTTGTGGAAAACATCCTGAGTCTTATTGATATTGGGGGGGAAAATCTGTTGAGAGAACTTCTCTAGCCAATGACCTATGTTTCAATTTTCTTAAGATCCAAAATCATTATGACAGTCCTCTCTACCTAAACCGAGGGCATTCTGGATGCAAGCACTAAAGGAGAACAAAGAAGCTTTTGTGAGTGGTATTTAATAATAGGTTGCAACTTCACCATTTCACAATTAACTGAAGGACAGGAAAAATATATACTGGAAGATACCATTGTGCTTGTTTATTGATTACCAAAACAAAACAAAACAAAACAAAAAACCCCAAACAAAAACAAACATTTGATGTGCAAGAAAGAACTACTACTCTGTAAGCCCTTTGCAGCAAGAAGGATCTCACCTATACATGGAGGGAGGTGGGAATAAACAGTTATATAGCACTCACTATGTGCCAGGCACTTTTTTCAAATACCATCTCATCCAATCCTTAGATCTTCACAAGAAACCTGCAAGGTAGGTGCTGTTATTACCTCCATTTTTCAGTTGAGGAAACTGAAGCAAACAGAGTTAAGTGACTTATCCAGGTTCACACAGCTAGTAAATATCTTAGTCTAGATATGAACTCAGGTCTTTTGGATTCCAGGTTCAGCACTCTAACCACACTACCACTACATGCAGATCATTCGGGATCTTTGGAAGATGCATCAACAGAAATAACCCTATTCAGTAATCTGCTAAAAAAATAGACATCAGGTAAGATATAAGTCAGGGAGATGTACACTTTTGTAAGGGTAGGGTGAGGTGATTGAATAAATTCTTCATTGTCCCACCCCACTTAAACTAAATGATAAGATACATTAGGCTCAATAATTTTAGACTAAGCTGATAAAGTCCTTAGAACTGGAGTAACTTACATAGGAATTGTTTATGTATGAGGATAGTATGAGGAAAATTGGAAAATTATAAGTGCCCCAGGGGATATTTATAAAATGTGAAACTAGCTGAGAACTGGAGGTATTCCAGAGATTGGATTGAGTTTTACATTCCAATGAAAACCCCTGTGGAGGTGTTGCTTGAGGGGGAAGGAGAGGTCTCAACTTCAGACTTGGCCTAGATCTCCTTCTCCTTCCTATCTCCATTTTGGCCAGAGAAAGATCTTGCAAGTTTCAGAGCATAAGGGGATTTTTGCTTTCCACCTTCCCATCAACGTCCTTTGGTGTTCCTTGATTAGCTAACAGCAGCATCTACATGGGAAGTCAATGACAGACTAGATAGTGATTCACAGCTGCAAAAGTTGCCATGTAAGAAGATAGACTGTGCCTGCGGAGATTCCCCCCATCTGTCAGAATCTGTCACCCCTTTTTCAAATGTGCCCACTTTTGCCCGCCCTGCTTTTTATGAACTGGTGGCAAAGTTTGTCACAGACGAGGCCTAACAGCAAGAGATAGAAAGAGAAATTCCATTTGAAGTTACTGTAGACATTATTAAATACGTGGAAGCCTACCTGCCAAAACAAACCCAGGAACTATATGAACAAAATTACAAAACACTTTTCACACAAATAAAGTCAGATCTAAATAATTGGAAAAATATCAGTTGCTCATGGATAGACTGAGTTAATATAATAAAGTGACAATTCTACCTAAATTAATTTAATTATTCAGTGCCATACCAATCAAACTACCAAAAATTATTTTATAGAACTAGAAAAAACAATGACAAAATTCATCTGGAAGAACAAAAGGGAATTAATGAAAATAAATGCTAGGGAAGGTAGCCTAGCCATATCAGATCTTAAATTGTATTATTAAGCAGAAATCATCAAAACTACTTGATACTGGCTAAGAAATAGAGTGGTGGATCAGTGGAATAGGTTAGGTACACAAGACACAGTAGTCAATGACTAGAAATCTACTGTTTGATAAACCCAAAGACCCCAGCTTCTGGGATAAAAACTCACTATTTGACAAAAACTGCTAAGAAAACTAGAAAATAGTATGGCAGAAACTAGGCATAGACCAACATCTTACACCGTATGCCAAAATAAAGTCAAAGTGAGTACATGATTTAGATATAAAGGCTGATACTATAAGTAAACTGGGACAGCAAGGAATAGTTTACCTGTCAGATTTAGGGAGAACAGAAGAATTTATGACCAAACAAAATAGGGCACAGTATGAAATGCAAAATGGATAATTTTGATTACATTAAATTGAAAAGTTTTTGCACAAAGTCAATGCAACCAATATTAGAAGGGAAGCAGAAAATTGGGAGTTTTCACAACCAGTGTCTCTGATAAAGGCTTCATATCTAAAATATATAGAGAACTGAAACAAATTTGTAAGAATACAAGTCACTCTCCAATTGATAAATGGTCAAAGGATGTGAATAGGCAGTTTTCAGATGAAGAAATCAAAGCTATCTAAAGTCATATGAAAAAATGCTCTAAATCACTATTGATTAGAGAAATGCTTAGGTACTTAGGTACCACATCATGCCTATCAGATTGGCTAACATGACAAAACAGGAGAATTATAAATATTGGAGAAGATGTGGGAAAATTGGAACACTAATGAATTGTTGGTGGAGTTGTGAACTGATCCAACCATTTTGGAGAGCAATTTGGAACTATGCTCAAAGGGCATATACCACTTCTGGGACTGTATTCCAAAGAAATCATAAAAATGGGAGAAAGACCCCCATGTACAAAAATATTTATAGCAGCTCTTTTTGTGGTGGCCAAGAATTGGAAACTGAGGGGATTCCCATCAATTGGGGAAAGGCTGAACAAGTTGTGGTATATGAATGTAATGGAATACTGTTGTGGTGTAAGAAAAGATGAGCAAGCTAACCTCAGAAAAACCTAGAAGGACTTGTATGGATTGATATTGAGTGAAATGAGCAGGAGAACATTTTACACAGTAACAGTCACATTAAGGGATGACTGTCTTTGATAGACTTAGCCCTTCTCAGCAATGCAAGGATCTAAGACATCTCCAAAAAGCTCATGATGGAAAATTCTATCCACATCCAGAGAAAGAACTATGCAGTCTGAATGCAGATGGAAGCATAGTATTTGCTCTTTCTTTCTTTTTTTGTTTGTTTCTTCTTTCTCATGGTTCCTCTTATTCATACTAATTTTTCTTTATGACATGACTAAAGGGAAAATGTTTAATAAGAATGTACATGTAAAGCCTATATCAGAGGGGGAGAGGAAGGAGGGAGGGGGAGAAAATTTAAAACTCAAAAGCTTATGGAAGTGAATGTTGAAAACTAATAATAAATTAATTAATTTAAAAATTAAAAAAAAATATTTGCCAGTCTCTAATTCTGTGATCCTGGTTCCATTTCCCAGGATCATTAATAGATTGATGAAAGGGGTTCAGTGATCATAGCTACTAGTACTTTCAGGGTCTAAGGATATAGCTTATCTGGAACCACCAATATGAACTCATTAATAACTACTGGGTATTTTCTTATTATCTCCTTATTGTGAGCTGACAGTATTTCTTCTGGGAGTTCTAGTGAAAAATGGAAAACAATAAACTTAGCTTCTCTTGGCACTTTATGCCCAGTCTGAGCTTTAACATGGCTAACCTCAGTTTTACAGACTACATAATACTTATCCAGCCTATTTTCTGAGTTTCCTTCCACTTTGTGTGCATTTCTTTTAAAAATCCTAGTTGATTAGAAAGTTCCCTGTGCATCCACACAAATTTCTTGAGACAAGCTCCATCTTTCTGCCTCATTGAAAGCATTTTCCTTTCCATTTTCAGAATTTTATTCTTGAGCATTTCCCATCCTCACTGGGCTAACTTCTCTCCTAGCATACTAGACCACAAGAGCTTACTTATCTTTCTTCTGAAACCTTTGAAGTCTGATTTCCTGAAATCTCAGGAGCATATCCAACTGTAGCTTGGAGGGAAGGTTTCCTCTGCCCTCTCATTTTTAACCCAGAAACCAATTTTTTTCCCTCTCAATGAGAATCAGATCCAAAATAGTTTCCTTTCATTGGTCCTTTTACCTTTTGAAGGATTAAATTAGAATTAAGGCCAGCCAAGAAGTTATAAGCTCTTTTACTTTTGAGAGAGGTCTAGCAGATATCTGACTTTCTCCAATCTCCTCACCATGTATCTACCTCCTGGCTATATCCCCTCCTGGAAAGTTGGACTCTAAACTTGGCTCCCATAGTTTTGATAGATGAGTGTTTTTACCTTGTGGTACCGGTGCTCAGACCTCCATGTAACATTAGGCTAGAATCTTGGCTCACCACAGAACTTCTTTATATGTTGCCATCCTCTATGAAAATGCATGTTCCTTGAGGGCACAGTCTGCCTCAATTGCTGTATTTGTATCCTCACCACTTAGTAGTATGACACATTTTGCAAATGCGCTGTCTCTCTGTAATTAAAGCCCTCCTTGCTACTGTGTCATATTCTTGTTTTAGGCTCTTAATGTCTTTTGCAAATTATTTATTACCTTTTCCCGTCCAGATGGTCAATGACAAAATCGTTTCTCTTTCTCATTCGCTGACAACCCAAATATTTACCAATATGCTCCCTCAGTCAGGGCTCTGGATTTCCTCCCATTAGGGTATTATCTTAATACACAATGCTACTAATCCCTAAATTTAACCTCTCCTGCTGTTTTTATTTTGTCCATTGTTGTTTTTAAAATATTATTTAAAATACTGTATTTAAATATGGTATTCATGGAAGAGCCATGGTCTAGTAGTCATTATCTAACTTAGTGATGCCTCTGTGAATAAATTTGCTTTTTGCATTAGGACCTCCAATTTTTTTGTTGAGTGCCTAACCTTTAAGAATTTATGTACAGCCATTGGAGGCCAGTGGCCATATTCTTAACTTCTATTTTAGATTTTGTCTCATATGAACTGCTGAGTGTTTCAGCTGATTCTTCCTTCATTGTAGTTATTCTCTATGGCAGACCTGCACAACTTGGCAGTAGGTAGGAGCCAAAATTAAAAGAGGCTAAACTTCTTCAGGTCACAGAAAGAGTAGACTAGAGACAGACTGATGATGGTTGGTTGCCATGGGTTACGTGACAAGCAGGAGAGTACACAATGGTGACCCTGCAATTTTTGTGGGTCTCTGGAAATCCTTTGGTGGGTTGCAGGCAATCCACTGGCCATATGTTGTGCAGGCCTGCTCTGTGATATCAAGATTGGTGAAGGTATGTGAGCAGTCTTTTCCCTCCCCCGTCTTTTTTTTGTCTAAAGATCTTTTATATATGTGTGTGTGTGTATATATATATGTGTGTGTGTCTGTGTGTGTTTGTGTTGGGAATATGCCCTCCCTGTCTTTTGAACCATAGTCCACAAGTCCAAATCCTATTCTGACACTCATTCCCTACCCAAATCCTTTATTTTCTCTTCTGTATCTCATGCTTTCAATGGACAACATCGAGGAAAACACAACCTCTATTCCTATGACCTTCAGTTTCTAGCCCAAGTTTTCATAACCATTGATAAAAAAAAATTAAGGTTCCTTCCAGGAGTAACATTTGAGTAGGTGTTAATAATTCATTGCCAACTTGGCAGAATGTCTTGATTTGACTGTCCTAGGGATCTGTGTTTTGTTCTATTTAACATTTTTATGAGTGATTTAGATAAAGGGATGGCTGATTAATTTTCATGCTGTTTTCTACATTCATTTTTTTTAGTAGCTGTACTCTTTTTGGGCTGGACTCCATTTTGTTGCCAAAAAACATTGGCATGAAACTCATCATCTTGCCATATTGCATCAGCCTTGGCACTCAAACCTTCTCATTGCCCTCAGTATCATCTGTCCCTCTAATTGGAGGACTGTAAAGCAAAGGAAAGAACTCCTCTCAAACCTTCCCTTTAAAGGCTTTCAGAGAGCTCTTCATTTCCTCATCTCCCACTAGCTGTACTTTTTTCATGCCCATCAGACAGGTTAACCCCTCCCCCAGTTTTCAGCTTCTTTTTGTGTTCTCTCTCTCTCTCTCGCTCACTCTCTCTCTCTCTGTCACACACACACACACAGATACACACACACTCACACACTAGATTGTAAGATCCTTGAGAGCAAGGATTTTCTTTCTTTCTCTTTTTCCTTCCTTCCTTCCTTCCTTCCTTCCTTCTTTCCTTCCTTCCTTCCTTCATTCCTTTCCTTCTTTCTTTCTTTTTCTTCACATTTGAATCCCCAGTGAGTGTTGAGCACAGTGCCTGGTATGTTATATACTTAATGCATATTTATTGACTATTGACCATGCCAATGAAAATGACTTCTTAGTGGCACTCTATCCAAAAGATCTTAACAAATTAGAACCGAATCTAGTGCAATGAAATTGATTAAAGATAAATTGAAGGTTGGACATTTAGGTGTAAAAAAAAACCTAGCTTCTTAAATAGAAAAAAAAGGGAAAGTATAGTTAGGAAGCAGTTAAAAAAAAGATCTGGATGTTAATGTACTAGAAACACAGTATGATTTAAGAATGTGATGAAAGAGTCAAAAAGCTAATGCAATCTTTGGCTGACACATTTTGAGGAGAAACATAGTTTTCAGAAATAAGCAGGAGATCATAGCTCTTCTGCACTCTGCCCTGGTCAGACCCCATGTAAAGTATTCTGGGCATCATAGTTGAATAAAGATATTCATCAGCTGGACAGAATCCAGAAAAGATCAACTAGGCTGCTGAAGAGCCTTGAATTCATGTCATATGAGAATCAGTTAAAGGCACTCAACTTACTGGACCAGAAGACACAATAACTGTGTTTAAGTACTAGGACAGCTCTTACATAGAGAATAGGTTAGACTTGTTATACTTACAAAGAAGGTAGAAATGGAAGACAAAACTAAAAATAATGTTGAAAGTTGCAACAAAGTAAATATATGTTTAGTGTCAGGGGAAAAAGAAACATTACTGTTTCTACTAATTAGTAAAAATAACTACTAACTAATACTTTCTGCATCTCAAGTTATATTAAAAAAAATAGGATGGACTACTTTGGGAGTAAGTGAGTTACCCTTCTCCAGAAATCTTCAAGCAGTGATTGGACACAACCATTTGTCACGTATGTTGACGTGGGGAGTCTTTTATGTATTGGATAGACTAGATCACTACTAAGGTGACTTCCATCTCTTAAATTTAGGGATGCTTCAGTGATTTCTTGTGCTGTCTCTTCAGTGGTTATCTTCAGATGTTATTAGTTTCTTTCATGGGTTTGTCTTACTTGAATCATACATAGCACAGTACAAACGGTGATTTATATGTCAGGGTGTTGACAGGGGATACAGGCATCTTTCTTTAAGATTCTACTTTCTTCCTTTTCACATCCTTATTTTTCATCCCGTATCCATGTCAATATCTCTAAGGTCTCCTCACTGCAGAGCTCCCCATTCTGTTACCTCTTATTTGTTTTCCTCTGCACCCCGCATTAATACAGAGATGACCCTTTCCTTGTGACATTGCACTCACAGTTTTATTGTCCCCCTAATCACTGACATCAACTTAATTTGCAACAGGTTCCTTGATTCTTCTTGTAGGTCTGTATTTATAATAGACTGTAAGATCCTTAAGGACAGATTCCATTCTGTATATCCTGACATTTCCCACAGTACCTTATATGGTGCTAAGCACATCATGTGATAGAAGTGGAAGGGGAAGTCATCTAGTCCGACCTAGCTCTGACGTATTCTTTAATATATTCCTCCCAGGAATGCTGGTGTGGTGGAGCTTGTGGTGGCGGTGGAGAGAAAACTCCTCGCCCCTTATCATACCACGTTGGAAGAACTGATAATTTTCAGATCCTTAGAAGTATCTCAGAAAACAGCTGAACAAACCCCCAAAGCTTGGAACAGTACATTCTCCACATTGGAAGCAGACTTTTACCTTAACAAAGAGTTTAAAACTCAAGCAATTGGTCGGGATCATAAGTAAGCAGTGCAAAAAAAGTCAGACTATATTATCCTACTGTGGTGACAAAGAAGATCAAAACATACAACCAGAAGAAGACAATGAAGCCAAAGCTCCTACACACAAAGCCTCCAAGAAAAATGTGAATCAGTCCCGGGCCTTGGAAGAGCTCAAAAGGGATTTTGAGAAGCAAGTAAGAGAAGTAGAGGAAAAACTGAAAGTAATGCAAGAAAATCATGAAAAACAAGTCAACAGCTTACTAAAGGAGACCCAAAAAAATACAGAAGAAAATAACACCTTAAAAAATAACCTAGCCCAAATGGCAAAAGAGGTTCAAAAAGCCAATGAGGAGAACAATGCACTAAAAAGCAAAATTGGCCAAATGGAAAAAGAAGTACAAAAGATTACTGAAGAAAATACTTCCTTAAAAATTAGAATAGAGTAATTGGAAGCTAGTGACTTTATGAGAAATCAAGACACTGTAAAACAAATCCAAAAGAATGAAAAATTAGAAAACAATGTGAAATACCTCATTGGAAAAACAACTGACCTGGAAAATAGATCCATGAGAGAGAATTTAAAAATTATTGGACTATCTGAAAGCCATGATCAGAAAAAGAGCCTAGACATCATCTTTCAAGAAATTATCCAGGAAAACTGTTCTGATATTTTAGAACCAGAGGGCAAAATAGAAATTGAAAGAATCCACCAATCTCCTCCTGAAAGAGATCCCCAAAGGAAAACTCCTAGGAATATTGTAGCCAAATTCCAGAGTTCCCAGGTCAAGGAGAAAATATTGCAAGCAGCCAGAAAGAAACAATTCAAGTATTGTGGAAACACAATCAGGATAACACAAGATTTAGCTGCTTCTGCATTAAGGGACCACAGGGCATGGAATATAATATTCCAGGAGGGCAAAGGAGATAGGATTACAACCAAGAATCACCTACCCAGCAAAACTGAGTATAATCCTGCAGGGGAAAAAGTGGTCATTCAGTGAAATAGAGGACTTTCAAGCATTCTTGATGAAAAGACCAGAGCTGAATAGAAAATTTGATTTTCAAATACAAGACTCAAGTGGAACATGAAGAGGTAAACAGGAAAGAGAAAAGCATAAGAGACTTATTAAGGTTAAACTGTTTGCATTCCTGCATGGAAAGATGATGTTTGTAACTCATGAGACCTTTATCAGTATTAGGGTAGTAGGAGGGGAAAAATTATATGTATGTGTATATAGATATAGATAGATAGAGGGCACAGGATGAGTTGAAAATGAAGGGATCGTATCTGGAGAATAAAATTAAGGGGTGAGAGAGGATTATACTAGGAGAAGGAGAAAGGGAGAGGTAGAATAGGGTAAATTATCTCACAAAAAAAAAGAAAAAAGAAAAGGCTCTTACAGTGGAGGGGAAATGGGGGAAGGTGAGAGGGAATGAGTGAATCTTATTCTCATAGGATTTGACTTAAGGAGGGAATAACATACACACTCAGTTGGGTATAGAAATCTGTCTTACCCTACAGGAAAATGGGGGGGGAAGGGGACAAGAGAGTAGGGGGATGATAGAGAGGAGGGCAGATTGGGAAAGGGGTATTCAGAATGCATGCCATCTTAGGGTGGAGGGAGGGGCAAGATGGGGTGAAAATTTGGAACTCAAAATCTTGTGGAAGCAAATGTTGAAAACAAAAAAATAAATAAAAATTACCATTAAAAAATAAAATAAAATATTCCTCCCAAACGACAAACAACCTCCCTTAATCAGCTTCAGTGATTGTGGAATAAATGTCTCCATCCACTAATATATCCTGTTAATTAATAAAAAGGTTTACTTTCCTGGGTACCCTTTCATATATAAACATAAATTCCTCTTGTAATTGAAACAATATGAAAAATCACACACTCACATGTACACACACACACACACACACACACACACACACACACACACACACACACA
>NW_020950239.1:955154-1006097 GCF_900497805.2 Vombatus ursinus | reverse complement strand
ACACACACACACACACACACACACACACACACACACACACACACACATATATATGGAAAACCACATCTGACAATTCTCTCTACCAATATAGTTCTATAAGTTTTGAAACAAGTAGCAACAGTTAAAAAAAAAGATCAACATTTTGCAAGTAATAACAGTAAAAGTGGATTTTAAAAGCTTGAATTTGGCAATGGCAAAAGAGATAAATAAGGCCCAGAACCAATCACACAAAAATTTGAGGAAACTAGCCAAGAGAGGTATTTGTTCCTTTACAAGGCACTTGTTAAATTGCCTGGGGTGTGTTTTGCATGGATGACTATGGGTACTATCATCTCATAAAGCAGAAAGAATCAGTGGAGGGTAAAACCAGTTTAAAGAAAACTTGGCAAGAGATCCAACTAATTGAAGTCATCCCAAGGACATCTCAGGATGGAATGGAAGGGCTACAAATACAAGAAAAATGGAAAAGATTTGCAAAAACCACTTTTGCAAATTTTTTTATCAAATGAAGAGTAGAACCACCACACACGAACTGTAACATTACAGTCCCTCTCATAGAGAGAAGATAGAAACAGAAAGTAAAAAGAACAAAGAAGGGGAAAAGGGAAAGAAGGATTAAGCCAATTACATTGAGTAGAGATCCATTGTAGAGATGATAAAAATGATGAGGGCATTAAAGAAACAACATGCAAGGTATCTGAAGATACTAAAGGCCTGGAAAAGATGCCAAATGTTACTATTACCCTTTAAAAGCTACAAAAAGAATGGCAGTAGTTACAAAGTCAGCCACCTACTCTCCCAATTATGCGAAATCTTCATGAGAGATGTTAAATTGTATCTGTGATGACTGTGTTAGTAGGGAACTAGCAAGTTTCTAACAAGCCATGTTCAACAAAGGAAAATATCTTCACCATACAGCAATTAATTGAAATATTTGGTGACTATAAGAGCCTATTGAATAAAAAAAAATATTGGGAACAAAATGCCAACTTAGGGGCAACAAAATATCTCCTGTCCATACATCATAGTCATTCAAGATTCAAAGAAAGATGAGACAACAGAAATAATTCTCTTTGGGGACTCTTTGATAATAAATGTAAGACAATGCATAAAACATACTGACGTATGTTTTCCAAAGGCATTTATGATAGAGGAGATGTAGTACACAGACCAGGATTCTCTGTGGATGGTGAGGTCCCCCAGATACACCTGCTTCCAAATCACATTAAGCTGGTTGTAAAAAGTCCCTAGAATATCGTGAACCCAGATGGGTAAATACTGAAAAAAGTTTTCCATTTAGATTCACATAGGAACGAGCAAATGGATTAAAAAAAAATCTACTGTTAAAATTTCAGGGTGTATTTTGGGTAGATGACCTTTAGAGTTTACCCAACAGCATGCATATCCAGTTCAGACAGTACAGATGGGCCATGAGCTGTGCCCAGATTTGGACAGAGGTAAGACAGTGTCTTGGTCTGCTTTGGAGAAATGGCAAAATTCTCTTGCTTTCTCCAAGTTTCCCATAAAGCCAAAGGCCTGTCTTTTTAATACTAACATCTTACCAGTGTTGCTGTATGGCAGTGAAATGTGAAACACCACTATTTCCAAAGAACTAAAGATGAATATAACTCAGAGAGTGATGGAGAGTCACAAGGTGGGTGGGAGCAAGTTGCAATATATAACAACATTAATAACAAAAACAAAGCAAAATAAACAAACAAAAGCAACAAAGAAGACCATAAATAGAGGAAACCATGAAAAAATTATATGGGAGGAAGAGAAGATGTCCTGATTACATAGTAAGAGTGAGAGATGACAGGTGGAAAGCCAGAATGTTCCACTTACGAACTTATAGTCTTGGTTAAAAAGTGAGCAATACCTTTACCCTATTAAATAGACCTTTTTGGTGAACTTTTGGAGAACATGGACAAGAATCCCATTGGTTGAGCAGTCATAGAGGAGCTGAGATGCACGTCTTTGGAAGGAACTATCAATTCCATGAAGCTGAAGATTGATTTGAGTACTTGAGCATTTTGCTTGCATAAATTAAGGCAGGTAGGTGGCAACTTGGATAGCTAGGGTGTGGAACTCAGGGTCAGGACAACTTGGGTTTCAATCACCAAGACTTTACTAGCTGTGTGACCCTGGGTAAATCATTTAATCTCTCTTACCCTCCATTTTATTATCTGTAAAATAGGATTAGTAATAGCACCTGCCTTATAGGGTGGTTGTGAAAATCAAATGAGTTAATATATGAAAAGCACTTTGGAAACTTAAAGTGCTATCTAAATTCTAGCTATTATAATCATATTTGGGTAGAGCCCTTAAATTCTGAAGAGGACATAGAAGAAAAGAAATGTGTGTGTGTGCATGTGTGTGTGTGTGTGTGTGTGTGTGTGTGTATAAAAACTTAGAACAAGTTAAAGAAGTAAGAATAGTGAAATTTCATTTTCACATTGAGGTCAGTGGTTAAGGTTTGCTTCAGATACTTGTATAGTCCTCACATTTGTACAGTCATTTTAAGATTTACAAAAGTGTTAGAGGAACTGTAATTTTACCCTTCCTTCCTTGCAGGTTAAACTAGGCTAGTTTTTTTCTTTAAAGGTATTGAGACATTCAAGGCTTGGTTGGTTCATGGGAGTAAGTGCTCAGACTCACTTTCTCATTGTCTGAGTACAAAACAGTCAAAAGGAACTGAGTATGGGGACTGAGGACTTTCAGATACTTGGCTGGTGTGTTAAAAGTGGACCTTCACTCAGCTGAATCAACTCAAGGGTTCTCATTGCCTAATCTGGTTGAATGTTTTTCTACTGTCACCAAGTAAATATTCTTGTGCTAACCATTGAATGATGAGGATCTCATTGTGTTCCAATACCAAACCTAAATTACTGGGGAACTGGCCTAGGAAAAGCCCCTCAGGTAACATCATTAAGATAAAATGGTTGCTGCAGCACCCAGAAAATCACCCAATCCCACAGCTAGAAGGAAACTCAGAGATCATTTACTTCAACCTACCTGGCAAGCATCCTCACTTTACCTCCAGCAAAAAAAATAGACTTTCAGACTCCTTTTGAGCACCTTCAGTGGATGGAGAATTTGGCACCTCTCAAGACAAACTCTACTGTTGGATGGCTCTAAATGATGGGGAAGGGATCTGAACCCCTGAAAGGAAAAGACCATGTCTTTGGGATTTAGAACCCAAAAAGGAAAATCCTGGACTTTCCCACATGGCCAAATCTCTGGCATTCGCCTGAGGCTATAATTCACTCAACTGGTGCCGATGTCCAAGCTCCCAATTCTGTTACCCTTAACCTAGCCTAGCCCTCCATTGTCTTACGCCACCTTATGTCCCCCACCCTCAGTCACTTCCCACCCTTATTTCTCTCTAGGCTCCATTCTCTCTTGGCATTGTGGTCCAGGTGTCTGGTGTTCTGTTACCTCACAGTCACCCCAGTACACTGGCCACTCCCATCCAGATTTTCCTTAGATCCCTTCTCCAGTCACCTTAGACTACTTGGCCACTCCTAAATCCCTTCCACAGTCTTTCTGTATATAAGGTCTGTCTGGCCTCCATTAAGGTGCTCAGATTCTTAAGATCTAGCTTGCTTGCATTAGCGATACAAATGCTTAGATTCCTTAAGAGTCTGGCCAATATGGCGGATTCTTTAAATCTCACCCACCCCGAATCAATGTTCTAATAAATCTTGTCTTTGGCTGAAAGAAGGCTTGGGTCGAATTCATTCAAGCAGGACCCACATGTCGTGATTTGGGGTCCCACTACCCCTAAATTTCTAAACCTCAACATAACTATTGAGAAGTTTTTCCCTAAGCCAGTATTAAAACAATCTCCCTTATCTCTCAGAGTATTTAGAGGAGGATTGAGCAAACATTACTTGATTGCTATGACTTTTATTTTTAAATAAATGAATGATAGTCTATGATGATTGAGATGGTAGTGAAGTATGAAACACAGGTTGTGATTCAAGTCTTGAGTTGCTTTATATCACACATGATAGTTCCATACGTATAGAAAGCATGTGGTAAATGTTTTCAGTAATGTAATACATGTTCCAGGAGCATAGAATGACACAATTATTGTAGCAGAAAGGACTTTAGGGGGCAGCTAGACCAACCTCTTCATTTCATAGGTGACAAAATGGAATCTCATAGAGATTTTTTAAAAAAAAGTTTTTATTGATATTTTCTGTTTCTTACATCACCACGGTATCCAATGTATCCCCACCTCCCCCTGCCATAGTCATCCCATATGAAAAATCACATATTTTTGGAAGACCAAAAAAAAAAGTCAGCCCAACTGACTGATATATTAAAAAACTCATAACAGCTGGGAGCGTCCCACCTCCATAAAGGGGCTTTCCTCATATCTCTTCATTCAAGTCCCACTTGATCTTTACAAACTTACTTTTTATTTACTTCTTATGGATGAAATAAATTTATTTATTAATAAATAGTTGTCGTTGTTCAGTCCTTTTAAAGTTGTATCCAACTCTTCAGGACCCCAATTGGTTTGTTTTTTTTTTGGCAGAGATACTTTTATGGCAGAGATGGTTTGCCATATCTTTCTCCAGCTCTTTTTGCAGATGAAGAAACCGAGGTAAACAGGGTTAAGTGATTTGCCCAGGACCACGCAGGTAGTAAGTGTCTGAGGCCAAATTGGAGCTCAGGTCTTCCTGACTCTAAATCCCTAGGACTCTATCCACTTGACCACCTAGCTGCCCTATTGATCATTTTACTGATGGATAAATTGAAGTCCAGAGATGTAGCTTGTTGGAGGTCACGCAGGTTTAGGGGCAAAGCCGAAACTGGGACTGCCTGTTAATAAGATCAGCACTATTGCTTTTCTCAAAATCGCAGTTCTTAAATCAAAGATCTAGACTGGAAAGGACTTCATTGGCCATATAGTCTGAACTATTATTTGAGATGATGAAGTGGGTCACTCACGGTCACAACATAAGCTGCTAAAGACAGGTTATAGCTGTGATTTTTTTTTAATTTCTAAAACATGAATTTTAAAAATAATTGATTAGGTTTATGATTCAGCTTTGTCCCTCAGATTTCTCCCTGTCCCCATTCCCCCTGCTCCTTGTCATTATAGCCTTCTGTTCTTTGAACTTATCAGCTGGGCCATTGGTATGAGTATATAATTTCAAAGGGATGCTTTTTGAATTTTAAACACAGTGACATTTATTACTTGAAAATTAGGAGATGATCCATCTGTGGGTGTTTTCATATTATTTAGCTACTGACATCTGTATATATGGCCTCATCTACATCCATCCATCTATCAACAGATCAATCAGCAAATATTAATAGATAGGGGTGTGGGCTAGAAGACAATGGACCACAGTGCTGAAGGGACTTTTAAGCACAAGTAGGAAGGAGAACATCCTGATTAAATGAATTCTGCTGACATGGCACAGCTGGAGTAATCACCAAAGGGTGAAGTCTAAGGATTAGGAAGAATTCTGATTAATTGGAGGGGGGAAGAGAGAGGCAAGGAATAGCTGGTGAGGAGTGATGTGGGTGGTTAAAGAATGGACTGAGGGAAAATAATCTGCATAACTATATGCAATCATGAAATTAGCATATCAATCATTCATCAGGTTGCTGATAATTCTTTTCTCCCCCATTAGCCAATCAGGGGTTATTGGTCTAACAGCTTTTTTGCTGTAGATAATGTCTTGCACAGCAATCCCAGTTCTGGCTGGTTCTTCTAATTTCCCACATTGTGATGTTATCTTCCCGTCATCAACCTGCTTCAAACAAAACAAATGAAACCTTAATCCACATGAATATTCCAGGACCATTTACAGGAAATGAACATTGTACTGAGTTTTTAATCAAAGGAGGAAGGGAGCACCTCATTAAAAAAAAAAAAAAGGTAGTTTCATCACAATGGTCCATTAATGGTTTGGGGTCTGAGGAAGCCTGTAGAGTGGAAAAGGGACTGACTTTGGTGCCAAAGAACCTGGGCTCAAATTCCATCTCTAGTACTCACTGACTGTGTGGCTTTGGTCTTCTTTTTCTATTTCATTATTTTATTTCCATAACTTCCTAATTTTCACCTTTTGTTCTTCAGTATTTCATTATTTTAAGGAGAATGAACAAATGCGTGATATGGTCCAATACAGAGCTTCAGTAGTGTTAAAGCTCAGAATGTGAAGAGGCTGGGGAGGAAGCCTAAGGATAACACACACACACACACACACACACACACACACACACACATACAGGTATATATATATGTGCGTGTCTATGTATATGTGTATATATATGTATATATACTCCATGAGTATTGTCTTATCCAGAATAAACTCATGCAGCTCCTTCAACTGCTACTTATGTGATATGAACTCCTGGCCTTTCACCATTCCAATTGCCCTCTTCTGAAATGCCCTCCAGTTTATCAATATCCTTATGAAACTGATGAACCCCAACCTGAGCACGATAGTATAGATTGGATCTGACTAGAATAGAGTACAATGGGACCATCACCTCCTTGCTTCTGGAAACTAAGGCCATCTTAATGTAACCCAGGATTGTACTAGCATTTTTATATCAAATATCACCCTGCTGATTAATTTTAAGTTTTCAGTCCAAATAAAACCCCAGATATTTTTTCATACATATAGTTACATATAATATGTAATGTGTGTGTGTATAGAAAGAGAGAGAGAGAGGAGAATGAAAGAAGGGAAAGAATCTGCATAGTATGGGATGACTATAAATGATAACCTACAAAAGATAAACCTGTTCAATTCTTAAGCTTAATATTAATCAGCAGGGTGATATTTGATGTAAAAATGCTAGTACAACCCTGGGCCACATTAAAATGGCCTTAATTTGCAGAAATAAGGAGGTGATGGTCCCATTGTACTCTATTCTAGTCAGATCCAATCTATACTACCGTATTCAGGTTGGGCCTCATCAGTTTCATAAGGATATTGATAAACTGGAGGGCGTTTCAGAAGAGGGCAATTGGAATGGCGAAAGGCCAGTAGTTCCTATTACATAAGGAGCAGTTGAAGAAATCGCATGAGTTTATTCTGGAGAACACAATACTCATGGGGAACATGCCTGCTATTGTCAAATAGGTGAATAATGTAGATTGAATTATATGCAGAGGAACTAATTAGAGGAATTATATACTGTGTTCTTTTTAACTCCAGAGTGAAGAACCAGGAACAAAAGATGAAAGTTGCAAAGAGATTAATGAGGTTTGAGGTCAGGAAAAGCTTCACAATTGGAGCCATTCAAAAATGCAATGGGTTATCCAAGAGGTAGTGGGTTTTCCCAACTTGGAGGTCTTTAATAATAGCAACAATAGCTATATAATATAATATATAATAAAGTATATAATATGTTAAATACAACATATTATATATTATATATAATGGTATAATATAAATTATGATATTCATATAGTGCTTAGAATATGCCAGGCACTGTGGTAAGTCCTTTACAATTATTATTTCATTTGATCCACACAACTACTCTGGAAAATAGGTATTATTATTATCCCCATTTTACAGATGAGGAAAGTGATAGGTTTAAGTGACTTGCCTGAGGTAACACAGCTAATAAGCATCCGAGGTTGGATTTGAATTCAGATCTTTCTCACTCCAGGGTTAGTGCACTGATTCAGTAAACCACCTAGCTGGTTTTAAGTTGTGGCTGGACAACCCACCAGGGTATGCTATACATAGAATTCATTTTGTATTTAGGTTGGGTGAGATGGTTGCAGAGGTCCCTTCCAACTCAGAATCTGTCATCCATAATCCACAGATTTGTATAAATAGTTTTTAGAAAGTGGCAAATATTTCTAGAGTATCTTCCTTCACTTTTTCAAGGATAAACACATATTTAACCATGTTTTTCTTTGTTATCATGAAATATGACAGTTACCGACTGGCAAATACAAGGCTGATAATTAAAAGTCTTCAAAAATGGTAGTGAAACTCTCAGGTTAGTCCATTGAACAAATGATGTCAGTCTGCAACACTTGCTGCAGTTACACATTCTCTACAGAAATGTCTTCATTTGATGAGTATTCAATTCTCCTGTTTTCTTTGTAGAGGAGGTGAACCACCAGTGTTTAGGGAGAATTTCTAGTGTTTGTCCCTTCTCACTAAATAGATTTTAGAAAAAATACGATGTTTTTCTCCAATTTTTTTTCAAAATTTAAAAGAAGTCTTGGAAAATACGGATACGCTTTGTTATGTGACAGGTCATAGTATCATAGATTTAGAGAGTGAAGGGGCTTCATCCAATACCCTCATTTTACAGATGAGAAAGCTACATCTCATAAAGTTTAAGTGGGTTACCCAGGAGCACTCAGCTAGCAAATGTCAGAGGCAGAATTTGAATACAGGTCTTTCTGATTCAAGGCCTGGAATCCTATCTATTTTATACCATTATGACTCTGAAATTGTTGCTTATTATTATTATTTTGTAATATCTTAGAAGACCTAATAGTAAGGAGGCAATTTTTTCAGGTTCTCTGGGGCTGGTAAGACTTCTAAGAGTTTAATTGTCACACAGACGGAGGCCTCAGCAGGGTACAAAAGTGCTCTTTTTTTTTAAGAAGTAGAAGAAAACTTTTTCCTCCAATTCATCTTATATTTTTATTTGAGTGTCTGTGTCAATTTATTTTATTAATTATGCTAAACTAGAACAAATCCTATCAATTATTTTTACTACATATTCAAATGGTGTTGCAAACAAAATGCTTTCTCTGTTTCCCAGTAAGCTTAGGCAAGGTTGAACATTGGCCTTGGAATGGCTCTTTTAAGCGTTTCTTGGCTGTCAGGTTTCTGCCTCTTGTGATAGGGATGGCCAACAGCAGAGGGCAGCATTGTCCTTTAATTTTCTTGTCACATGGTGAAATGAATGGAAAGGTCTGTCTGATAGTCCTGAATGTGCCTCTCTTTAAAGATTTGAGCAAGACAATGTGTCTTTATCTTTTGTATTTGATGGCTGGTGAAAGCCCTTTATTTTTGAACTGCCCTTGAAAAAGAAAAATAGCATATTTTCTTACAGCACAAGAGTATGTGATGTGCAGTGTATTTATGAAAAATAGAGGCATACTTCCTTGTACTTGACATGAGATTAATTACGGCACGATTCCAAACCTAACTTTGAGATAAACAGTTCAATAAAAATAGGAAGTTTGAAATGTTTATTATTTGTCATGTAGTGATCACTTAATAAATGCATCTTCATTCATTCATTCATTCTTAGCAAATGAGGTTGCTTCCTGGTTAAAAAAAATGAACAGAAATTTGAGTATATTCAGAAATAGATTTATTCCGAGTCAGATGTAGAGATTATCAGAAAGAATGATTTTGAAGCTGAGTAATGAGACTATGTCAAGGAAATTATATGAGCTAATTCTAAATTCTCCATTTTGTCACATTTAGAATTATCAAACTCTTAGACCACAGAGACCCTAAAGAAATCAACATAGAAATACAAATATAGAATGAAAGGGACTTCAGAAGCCATCTACTAGACCCTTTTGACTTTACAGTTGAGGAAAGTGAGGTAAAATAACATATCCAAGGTTATACAGGATAACTGACTGAACTTGGATTAGAATTCAGCCTCTTTGACTCTCAATCCAATGAATTCTTTTCTTTGTTTTAAGGAAAAGAAACATTTTTGAAAAGAAATTCTGAACTTAACAAAACCAAATAAAATGAGCATGTTCATACACATAGAAGAAAAGAAAAAAAAGATTTATACATGAATTTACTAATCTCTATTATGTACAGCTTGCTTTTCTTTAGAAATGTATAGTATATTAAACACTGGGCTTAGAGCCAGGAAGACTCATTTTCAGGAGTTCAAATTTGGCCCCAGACACCTACTAGCCATGTAACTCTCAGTAAATCACTTAATCCTGCTTGCCTCAGTTTCCTCATCTGTAAAATGAATTGGAGAAACAAATAGCAAACCACTCAAGCATCTTTGCAAAAAAAAAAAAAAAACACCAAAAACTCAAATGGTGTCACAAAGACTGAAACACTACTGAAATAACCAAATAACAACAAAAAAAATTAAACATCTGATGTTTTAAAAAAAATCTCTTTGACTAGTGAATGATTTTTTTAACAAAAGAAAGAAAAAGAAAACCTTCAAAACAAATATACATATTCCTACATTGGCCATGCCCAAGAATAAAGAATATGTAACAGAAAGAGAATGGAGGAGTGGTCAGCCCTGTGGGCATGGTGAGGTCCACTTGTGATGAAGGGCTCTAAATTCTTCTCTCTTGACTCTTTTCTTTTTTTTTAGGCAAGTGGGATTAAGTGACTTGCCCAGGGTCACATAGCTAGTAAGTATCAAGTGTTTGGTCTGAGGCCTGATTTGAACTCAGGTCCTTCTGACTTCAGGTCAGTACTCTATCCACTGTGCCACCTAGCTGTCCCTCTCCTGACCCTTCCTGAGAGACTTTCATTCCCGCCAGGAAGAGAAGCAGGAGGTTGAGGCCAGAGGCCACCACTCTGCTTCCTCAGAGAGGGGTACCAGGCTCCTTCAAATATTGTTTGTCTAGGGGATATGATTGGGTTCCATCTAACTTTTGATCACTTTGTCATTGAGAACAATGGGACCTCAAGTCCTTTAGGCAAGGCTTGATCACTTCCCTGCCTAATACCAGTTCCACAATGAACACATGTAGAGAGCAGGAAACACACACACACACACGCACACACACACACACACACACACACACACACACATATATATAATAGATAGATTGATAGATAGATATCTCCATATCATAGCATCATAGCAAAGCAGAACTCAAAGGAGGCACACACACACACATATGCACACACATACACACACATGTATGTGTATATAAGTGAAGACTCCCATTTGAAGAGATCCCCCAGCACCACCACCACAAGAGGGATTGACTTAGACCTGAAGTTTTTCTGCTCTCAACAATTCTCCCCTGCCCCTCACACAGAGCAGGACCTTTATCTCTGCCAAGAAAGAGAGAGCCTCATACCAATGGGCTTTGGGAAAGGAGTAACCAATGGATGGATGGATGGATGGATGGATGGATGGATGGATGGATGGATGGATGGATGGATGGATGGAAGAATGAAACATTTATTAAATGCCCACTATGTGCCCTAGGGATAAAAATGTGCTATGTATCCCTATGTGCTAGGAATACAAATAAGACAGTCCCTCCTCTCATAAAGCTCACATTCTAATGGAAGAGAAAAACAATATGAAGAAAGTTTCAAATCAGAAGAGGTACCATGGTGCTTAGAGAACAGGCAATGCCTCTTCTTCAACATCATTCCCACTGACAGAATCATATACATTTCTGATGTTGACCCATTTGACAACCAGGCTAAGGACTTTGGTGATAAGGACTTTTCTCCCTAGGTCTCCAGTCGTGGTGGCTACATGAGAAATGCAAGGTTATATCTCCACCAGGGCTGCTTCTCAGAATAATGGCTGAGGGATCTGGGCTGGAAGCATGGCTGTTCCCAAGGCTCTTGGGTTCAAGGGCTTGAGTGGTTCCCACATCTAGAGAGAGATGATAGTCAAGGTAGTGATGGTGGACTGACTTGCTGCACACGTGCTATTTCCTGTCTCTTGGTCAGTGCCTTGCTGCTTCAGCCAGGCTGGTTTTCAGTAGGTTAGCAGTTGGAGTATGGCTGGCCCCTGCTTCACAGAAGTCACTTCCTCAGATGACAGTCGTGGGAGCTGGGATAAAAGCAGAGTTGGTTGCCTGGGATACACTGGGGTACACAGTCTCAAGACTCCAGTATTCTTCTGACTATTGATGGCTGTTGATCAGCACTTTTTAATTGGTGGTGATGAGATATGTGGGCCTCCTCTCCACAATGATTTTTTTCCCTTAATAAGGGCTGTAGCAGCTGGACTAGAAGCACATTTAATACTATAGATGAGTACTTCCATTCTAAGGTTCAGTCCCTGGACCTTCTCCACTGGGATATGAGAGGAGATGGTGGTCAGCACAAGGTGGTCCTGGTGGTTTAACTCACCTGTCACACGCTGCCTCCTATCTTTCCCTCAGGGTGCTGTGATGCTTCAGCAGGGCACATTGGTCTCATTTTGCATTTTAAGTCCATCAGTTCTCTGATAGGAAGTGGGTTTCATGTTTCATCGAAAGTTCTCAAGACTCTTGGTTTATCATTGCATTGATCAGAGTTCTAAAGTCTTTCGAGGTTGCTAAACGTGTAACTTTCAAAGCTATCTTGTTTGTGATTCTTTCTGGCCTTCCATTGTCTTCTGTTTTAAAACTAACAGCAACAACATGTAATTATCCCTTTACTTATTTATTTTGTTATTGTTGTTAGTCCAGTCACCACCAGCATGATGACCATTCCAATATATTACATGCTTTCCAATTCTGTTGCTAGTCAGGCAAATTTATAAGCTATTCTTGTCCGGTGGCTATTTTTAGGGTACGATAAAAATCTAGAATATAAAACTCAAAAGATTATGTTTCATTACATTGTTAAACATTGCAGCAAACACTTTGATGCTATCTGTACATAGTAGGTGTTTAATAAATTCTTCCTGATTATATTATGCTACCTTAGAGAATCACATATTCAGGACTAGAAGACATCTTACTGGTCTCTCATTCAACCCTCTCATTTTACAGATGAGGAGGCCGAAATTCAGAGTTTAAGTGACTTGAAGGTCACACAAGTAGAGACAGAGGCAAGATTGGAACCCAGATCCTCTAGCTCCAAATCTAGAGTTCTTTCCATTGTGTCCTGTTACTTCTTGTCTTGTCACCGTGGCTGGTCACAAGTGGAACACTTTAGGCCATTCCAGATGAATTTAGGATGTATGCAGAACCAACAGAGATACAAGGGAGGTGAGGAAGTAGGGATGATTCTTGGGCTGCTGGAGATGGGCCCCTTCAGCATGTTCTCCCAAGTGGAGGAATACAGCTAGGAGATGTTTTCCTTCTTCTGAGGTCCTAGACACTCTACATCCACAGGCTAATATTAATTTGTTACAGAGTGTTATAAAAGCATAGCAAGGATAATTTTTTTTCTTCCTACGGCACAACTGACATTTTAATTTAATGGAAAAAATTAAAAAAAGAATACTTAGAAGTATACAATGAGTCAAAACTTCTGCTTGATAGAAAAAACCATGATGGTCCTTGAATGAAAAGATAATAGAGGCTTGAGTGAAGTATTTGGTCAATTTGACCACGAAAATGAGTAATGTCACATTTAAACGATCTCTTTTGTTATTCAATGATATACCTGTGGTTTCAATTTCCTTCCTTCATTTGTCTTTATAATTAATCTTAATTGTCCCTTTCAAAGAGCAAATATACATTTAGTCTATGATTTGAACTACCTATCATTAATAGATCAGTTCCAATTTGCCAAAAATCCTTGCCACGACCCTTAAGAACTCCGGACTCAAACACAGTATACACAGATTTTGGTAGCTTTCATCAAGAGCTTTATGAAATATTAGACTGGTCCCTGGGCTTGATCTCTTGATCTGCAGCAGCAGCAGCAGCAACAAAACTTCACCAACAAGCAATAAGAGTAAATATTTCTTTCAGGTTTGCAACACACTAGAGCCACATGACGGCATCTGGGTCTAAAATTACTACTACTCGGGTATTAATTAGGATACTCTCCCCATTTTACAGATAAAGGAACTGAACTTCAGAGAAGTTAAAGGGCCTGTCTGGGGCTACAGAGCTCGTTTATGAGGCAGATTTAAATTCAGGTTTTCCTGATTCCAAGGACAACTCCCCATACGCTATGATGCACTGCCTCTCAAATCTCAACTGAGCCATTTTACCGTGGTGGGTTTGCTCATCTACAGAATGAAGAAGGGTGGTAGAATGAGCTTAGAATCTCACATCTGAAAGGGACTTTAGATATCGCCTAGTCTAGACCCAGTAGGATATCAACCACAGTCGGTTTGATCTCCTGTCAAGAATCTACAATGAAAGGTAACTCTTTATGATAGGAATTTCACTTACCATTTCACAAAGGGTATTTCTGTGTTTGGAAAACTTTTGACACTTCTAAATCAACCACTGATTTCTTTTTTTCTTTCAAAGTCTTTACTTTTGTCCAGACTGGCAAAGTAGTAGCTATGTCAATAAGGGACTAAGTGAATGAATTTGAAAAGAATGACCTCCTTATAATCCAGTACTTGGGAGGGTGGAGAAGGAGAAGAGTGGAGATGGCAGGAATAAAATAAGAAAAAAATTAGAATGCATCCAAAGGAAAATGACCATCATGCAGTTCAAGCAAAGAGATTTTTAGCGGAGAAAGAGAAGACAAATACCAGGCATTATCTGACCCTACAGAAAGTAGGGAAGTACTTGCACAATTTCAGCATAGGAGTGACATAGTTAGGCTTGTACATTAGGACAATTATTTTGCTAGTTCTATCAAGGATGTATTGGAAAAAGGAGTAATTGGAGACAGGGACACTGGTTAGGAGAGTATTGTAAGAGTTCAGGTGGAAGGTTTGAAGGTCTACGTTAGGGTGGTGGCTGTGTCTTTGAAGAAAGGAGGCTGGGTGTAGGATATGTTGTAGAGGTAGAATTGACATGATGTGGCAAGTGATTGGATTGTGGGGTGCAAGGGAGACAAAGGGATCCAAAAAGATGATAAGATTTTGATCCTACATGACATGGAGCTGGTTGTTACCATTAACAGAAATTGAGAGAATAGACACATAGAGGAGAGAGGGAAAATAAGTTCTATTTTGGGTGTGTTGATGTTGTGTTGTATATGGGGCAGCTTGGTGGAAATTTCAAGTTGACAATTAGAGATATATGGGGAAGGAGTTCAGGACAGAGGTTGTGGAGATAGAGAGATAGATGAGAGAGAAAGAGAGAGACAGAGAGAGAGAGAGAGAGAGAGAGAGAGAGAGAGAGATGGATAGATGAATGATACCACATATAGGGATACACATAAATGTGAGATGATAGAGTCTATATATATAGAAAGCTAGTATAGAGATAACAGATGATACACAAATCAATAGGTAGATTTCTGTGTCACCTGAGAAGAAATGATAGACACAAAGGAGCAGATGAGAGCAGTAAAACAGAGATCTCTGTAAGATCAATATAGAGAAGACAGTCAAAGACAGAAACTTGAGGATGGCAGGAGGACATTGAATCAATAGAGGAGACTGAGGAGGCATGGTCAGATAGGCGGGGGAAACCAGAAGAATTTACAGAAGCCAGGGAAAAGAAAGATTATCCAAAAGGAAGGTGTATTCTACAATGCCATATGCTGCAGAAAAGGCCAAAGCGTTAGAGGACTGAGGAAAGGCAATAGATCTATGAGTTAGGAGATCAGGGATGACCAGGGAGAGAGCAGCAACAGTAGAATGCAAATGTTGGAAACCAAATTTAAGATGTTGAGGAGTGAATGGACGATGAGGAAGTAAAGCAACAGGGAGAGACTACTCTTTCTAGCATTATATAGATTACTTTTCTAAAAGGCCAGCAATGATGTAATAAAATAACTAGAATTTATGAATACTTTAAAGTTCAAAAGGCACTTTACTCCATTATCGTACTTGCTCCTCACAACAACTTGTGTTGTGTCATTATTATACCCACTGTACAAATGAGGATACTGAGGTTTTTTTTTAAATTAACCCATGTAGGTTTTATTATTATCCCAATTTTACAAATGAGGAAACTGAGGTTGGATCAGTCAGATGACTTGCCTAAGGTCACATATCTAGTGCCCAGTGAAGATTTGAACTCTGGTTTTCCTTACTCTATCACACTCTATCATACTCTATGCATTGTGTCTCCTAGCTACACAAGGAGGGGATTCATAGTTTGAAGAGATGTCAAAAAGAAGGAATTTTCTTCTTCAGATTGGGGAAATTGGAGTGTTTTTATAGGCAGTGGAGAAGGAGCCAATAGAGAGTGAGTGATTACTGGAGCACATCACTGGAGGGGACAGAAAGGGATAAGATTTTTGGCAGAAATGAGGGCTATAACCTAGGCAAGGGAAGACTCAATTTGTCTTCTGAGACCGTAATAAAAGAGGATGAGATGGAGAGTAGCCCAGAAGAGGAGATGAAGTTTCTTGTAAAGGATTGCCTCCATCTTTCAGTAAAGTAGGAGGAAACATCTGCTCAGAAAAGAGGAGGTGGGGGAGGAGTAGAGGGCTTTAGGAAAAAAGAAAATGTTCAGCACAGTTCCTTTCAAAACTGTTTCAGAGACTTAAGGCCTTTTCTCACTGAGGAGACATAGTGTAGTGGACACTTAGGGTCAGGAAGAGCATAGTTCATAGCCCCTCACCGACATTTACTAGCAGTGAAGCTACAGGAGTCAGTATCTCAGACCCTCAATTCCCCATCTAGCTCACAAGACTATAAAAAGGAATGAATGAGAATGTTCTGTAAAGTTTTAAAGGGCCCGATCTATCTCACTGGGAATTTTACCTGAAACTGAGAGACAAAATCAAATTCCTCTTCTATAAAACTGGATGATGTTTACCATACCCACTTCTCTTGTCCAAACCAGACATTCAGCTTCCCTTGACCACTCCTTGTATGACATGGTTTTCAGCTTCTTAATATCTGAATCTCCTTTCCTTGGATATCTGCTAGTTTGTCTCTGCCCCTCAAATTTTGTTGTTCAGCTTTCTTTTTCAGTTGTGTCCAACTCATCACGACCCTATTTGGGGTTTTCTTTGCTCAGATACTGGAGTGGTTTGCCATTTTCTTCTTTAGCTCATTGTGCAGATAAGGAAACTGAGGAAAAAACATTAAGTGACTTAATGGCTCACACATTCCCAGGCTCACACAGCTAATGTGTCTGAGGCCAGATTTGAACTCAGGAAGAGGAGTCTTCCTGACTCTGGTTCTCATGGGTAGTGTCATGTAGCTGCCCCACCCCCACTCCCTACAAGAGGCAAGGCAAATATCTATACCCAGTACTCCAGACCTGGCATAACTAGTGGAAAGAACAGCAGGCCTATTAATTTCTTTACTCCAGCATGCTCACTAATGCATGCGAAGACTAGAAATTGAGAAGTATGAGGGACTAATCCAAATCATTTGTTTCTCAGACAAACACAAGCCCAGAAAGGAGAAGTGATTTCCCTGAACTTACTTGGTTGTTGAATGGAAGAGGCAGCATTGAAACCCACATCCCCAGGCTCCAATTCGGGCACTCTTTTCACTCCACCATGTCCTTTGAAATATCTCATTTGACCTCCACTCATCAAAGCTTTTTGGAAATTTAGGTATGGAGCCATCTTACTAATTGCATGGAGCCAATATTTCTCCATTCCATATTTAAGGGTCTCATAACAGGCTTCCCTACTTCCCTTCCCCCTCTCCCACATTTTGCTCTTTCATTTCTGGAAAGAGTAGGATGAAATTTTTTCTATTTGTTTTTGTTTTTCTTTTTGTAATAATATAAGGAAGAAGAGACATTGTTGAAATACAAAGCAAATTCATTTAGAGGCTTAGAAATTGGACATATATCACTGATTAACCTTTTTTTTTACACTTTTTCTCTCCTCTTACCTCCTGAGGCAATACAGCATAGTGTATTTTAATTTTTTTTTTCTTTTCCTTTATTTCATTTCATTTTGAGACAGAGTCTCCCTATCTTGTCTAGGCTAGAAGTTCAGTGACTATTCATGGGCGTGATCCCATTACTCATCAACACAACAGCTTTGACCTGCTCTGCTTTCAATCTTGGTTCATTCTCCTTAACCACCCTGGTAGCCCTTGGCTCCTGGAAGCTCGCCATATTGGTGCAAGAATAACAGCAGATACCAGATCAACTTTAACTCTCCTGTGGCTCAAAACACCCAAACTCAAGTAACCCACCAGTCTCAGCTTCCCTAGCAGCAGAGATTACAGGTACGCATCTTTCTTCTCTATTACCATTGCTTTGAGCCCCCCAACCTCCAGCCGTGTTCTCTCTATTGTTAGGAATGACTAGTGCCTCAATTCCATTTAACCACTTACTATTGAATACCTTTTATATAAAAAAGTATTTATTTTAAAAACACAGTAGGAACAAATTTAAAAACGTTTCATTCCCCTTCTCTCCAACACCTCGGGTGCACATTCTCCCTTATATCACCTCAGATTATGGGACGAGTCAGCTCTAGATTTAATGCAGCTCCCAAATAGCATTGATTCTATAAAGTTTATGAACAAATGCAGCTTGACTACTTAATGAGCCCTCATCTTAGATACTACTGGTCAGGTCTAGAAGGTCATTCCTCGTTCCTTGGGACATTAATGTTGGACTGGCTACAAAACCCAGCCTGGAATTCTGGGACATCAAAGCATTCTTCCGACTCTAATGCCTGTATGCTCTGGATTTTACGAAACTCACGATGGAGACTTCAGTCTCTTCACTTAGAAGAGAAAAAAATGGAAAGGTCAACAAACCAAGCCCTTTGATGAGGCTATATGGTCTTGGAGAAGAGAAGTTTCCATGATCTCTCCCCTCGTGACCATTGTTTCTCAGTGGATGCTATAAGAGGAGAAGTCCCCAAATAAGACAAAATAACTGAAACTAGCAATACTCTCTGAAAACTTCTTCATACAAAAAGTCTTCTCTTCAATCCACTGTTAGATGACCAGAATTAGTTCTAGAATATCCATGATTACTCCATTGTCTCTCTGAACCATTTCCATTCTAAGTCATCGTGACTCTGTAGGAAGCAAACTGTCTAGCTTTTTCCTCCATACAGAGGTGACACCTGAAGCAATCTGAGGCAAACTGTGTGCCAGTTCCAGAGTACAAATAAAATATGTAAGGTCATGTACTTGATATTGACTGAAGGATGCAAAATAGAAGAGAAACAAGATGCTGGCAAATAGTATCTTATAATGTAGCAAAGCAACTAAAATAAGCAAAAACTACACTACAAAACAGTATCTGAAAAGTTCAGAGGAGGCATTCAGGTAAAGCATTCTGAGTGATCCAAGACAAAGTGATTTGCTCTCTACTGGAGGAAACCAGGGAAAGTCTCACAGAGAAAAGGGCAGCATTTGAGCTGGGCCTTGAAGGATGGGTAGGATTTCAAAAAGCAGAAACAGAATACATGAGAATTTAGTGGTATTATCTCTTGGTCTCTTATGGCTGATTTTTTTTGAGGGGGAAGACGTAGACTTTTAGTATTTTTTGTTATTTTGTAGTCTTTTCTATCAAATTAAATTGCTTAAATGATATCATTGTGATATTGAAAGTACTTCATATTTTTAAGAAACATTAATTTAAGTAAAAGCTATCTGTTCTTAACAGTTTGGGTTGAAATGCTCACTATTAGGATGAAATGTCAAAAAAAAAAAAAGGCCCAGGGGACACTGTGAACAGAGTCGGCAAGGCAGAAAAGGTCAGGATAAATGAGGAACATTGTGAATTTTCCTGGTTTAGACCAAATGTAGATATTAATCTAACTTTGCACTCTAAATTTGAGTACTTTATCATATGAAATGTGAGAAGGGAATGCTTCAAGCTTTTCTTTTTATTTTCTCTCTTTCATATTCCTCCACCCACCATGATGCTTTCATATTGTTTGGGCCTCTCTTCTATTACACCATCACTACAGAAGTGAACAGAAGCTATCCAGGACTGACTAAAGGCCATGATGCCTTTTATCTCTTTCATGGATTGGTAACTATTGCCAAAAAATTCATCATGGAGTGCTTAAGTTGATGATAGGCCTTTCTGTAAGGCTCCCTCCTCAGACATCAGGCAAGCCCTTGCATACTGATTATACTTGGGTCTTGTGCTAGAAATCTATTGTTTGTGCCTCACTGAAGGAGTAGCAATAATTAGGACTGGCAAAATACAAATGGTCTTTTATCAATGACCAATGAACTCAGGTAGTTCCCAAATTGGCATTTATGTGGGTATACCACCACCACCACCACCACTTATAACAGACAGGGAATTTGTGGAAGACTTTGTATAGAAAGACAGGATGAACAAAAGACTTTCATCTTGGCTTTAGCTATAGTAGTGACTATTGCCTGAATCTGGCCAATCAAATTATATACTAGTCAATGAACCTTATTTACAAAAAATGTCTACAATGTCTCCATGACTCTCTGTTATATACCCAAGAGCCATCTGTATGAAGTTGCTCAGTGGTTCAATCATGTCCAGCTCTTTGTGATCCCATTTGGGGTTTTCTTGGAAAGATAATGGAGGGTTTGCTATTTCATTCTCCACCTCATTTTACAGATAAAAAAAAAACTGAGGCAAACAGGGGTAACTGACTTGCCCAGGGTCATACAACTAGTAAGTATCTGAGGCCAGATTTGAACTCAGGAAGATGAATCTTCCTAACGTCAGACCCAGCACTCTATCCACTGCAGCACCACCTAGCTTTCTGAATAAAAGGGCTGCCAACTAGTATTTGCCCCTTAAACTAGTAAAAAGCTTGGATTGAGACAAATAAGATTGAAAAATTCCTGTATTGGTTATTATTTCACAGGGATATTGCCAGGGTTTCACTCTCATGAAAACATAAGCTCCCCTATTTAAACTTCATCAACTTCAACAAAACTTATTCTTGTTATCATGTTGTGGTTATTATTATGGAGGCGCTGCCACAATGTGGACCCAGGTCCTTCAATAGGGAAAAGATTACACTTGCTGGCCATTCCCCTAATGATGTCTTTCTGAACTTATTTAGGTTGGCATCAGGACAATGACAGATGCTTAGGTGCCCTAACAGTACCGAAACCCTCTAACTTTCAGATCTTATGCCTTATTGGCATTGTCTTTGAGGCCCAGGGTAACCTCCATGCCATCTTGAGGCCCTTAAAAAGAGTTCATGGACATGATACACTGGATTTTTTTTCCCTATAAAAATGGGACCAATTTTCTATTGGCTAGGGGGGATCAGCATTAGACAGTCGGGTTGTTGAAGTTGAATATAAGGGAGTTTATCACAGGTTATTTCAGTCTGTTATTATTCTTACACTCAGGCTGGGTTTATAGATTATTCTGCATGGATAATTTATTTCAGTTGACTAAACTGGTCAAATCCATTAAACTCCTTGCCATCCTCAACAAATAAAAAGCCTAATTTTATCTTTGTTTATTTATTTGGCTGATAAGTGTGGAGAACACCAAGCAGAGAAGAGATTGACTCATTTAGCCAGATAATCCAATCCTAATGATCAAACTGGTTTGTACTCAGACACATGACCTGGGATAATTTTAATCTTTAGAATTTTTTTTAACACTTGTCCATTTCCTCCTTCATCTTAATATCAGGTTTTAGTCCAAGAAATGCAGGAATAAGAAGGGAAGTAGAATATTTAAGAACCACTTTTCAATCATAACTATCCTCTGATACAGCAATTAATAATGCTGTGGACAAGGTAGTTATACAATGATAATGTCACTGCCTTGAAATTGTCACTGGGGTTGGTTTGTAGACCTTAGACGAGAACTTAGGTAGAGTTAAAATGAAATCTTCTGCTGAAAAGACCATGTTTCATGTTTGACACTCAACTCTGAATTCCTGCATCAGTTGTACTTATTAGGGGCTACTTTAAGGTAATCATAAGTATGCTAATATAACTTGACCTCCCCCCCCCACACACAACCAGTGCCAACTCTAATAGACCAAGCAGAAAGCATAAATCAAATGTCAAAGTATAAAGTGTCCCAAAAGTCTTAGTGCCATTTTGAGTTTTAATAACTTTAGCAGTACAAATGCTACAAACTTAGAACGATATCATTTGAAAATTAAATTATTTATATTATTTTTACCATTATTTACTTTTGTGAATTTTGGATAAAATATTTTTAATTTTTAGTGTAACAAGACAGGGTATCCTTCCATTATGCATATGACTATTTCTGGGGGAGAGGACAGCTAGATCATGAAATGGATAGAATACCGGGCCTGGACTCATCTTCCTGAGTTCAAATCTGTCCTCAAACACTTAGTAGCTGTGTGACCCTGGGCACTTAACCGTGATTGCCTCAGTTTCCTCATCTATAAAATGAGGTGGATAAGGAAATCACAAATCACTCCAGTATCTTTGCCAAGAAAACCCTGAATGGGGTCAGAAAGACTCAGATACAACTGAAATGACTGAATAACAATAACAACAACAATAGTTTCCAGATGGCACTTTCTCAGACAAATAGATTGGCCCCCTCAGTCCCCTGACCTATCTTTATTAGATTATTTGTTTTTGTGGCTTCGCATCAGAACTCTGATATGTGCATCAATACCCATTCTTTGGATACCCTTAAGGTTAAGACCACAAATATAATCCTTTATTCACTGAGGACTATCTAATAAAAGTTTTACAAAGTTTGGAATTTGACTAAAATGATGTACAGTACAATACAGTGTTTATTTTGAAATGTAATAAGAAACATAAATAATCAGAAGTTATAAATAAATAACTTTAATTTTCTTATGTTTGTAGCATTTACTCTTTTGAAGTTATTAAACTTTAAAACTTCACTAAGACTTTTGGGACACCGTATTTAATTGTGACATAATAGCAAAGGAAAAAAATGGAAAAATCAAGCAAAAGAAACATATTCAGTCCCCTTCAACCCCCACACAACTCATGCCCCAGTTGGAAAGAATTTAATGTCTTCTCCCTGAGCAAATGCTGGAAAACTCACTCTAGTGGGGTAGGGAGAGTTTACGCTTCAGAGCTGTCTAAGACAGAGGGCCTTGCTGCTTTTTGATTCCATGTCCCACAATGCCTTGGTATTCCAGGAACTCTCTTGCTGCCATTATCTTATTTCTCATTTCCTCCCTCTAAGGCTTTAAGAGTTTAGTCTTTGGTGAAAATTTCAGATTTAAGTTTTGATTAAGAAGCTCCAAACAGGAATATGCCAATGGAAGTCAAAGATTTAAAACAGACTAAAGAATCCTAGAATCGCAGAGTTTGAAGGCATCTCTGAGCTCATTCTAGTCTAATGTTACCATTTTACTAATGTAGGACCCACCTAACATCCAGAACGGTTGATTGACTTTTTCAGGGCCACAGCACTAGTAATTAAGAGGGCCAGGATTAAAAGCATGACCCTCTATTTCTAAATCAATACTTGTCTCACTATATCACACTCAATATCCTGGTTATAAAAAAAAAAAGAAAAAATCTCATAAATTTGTTTCATATCACAAAATATTTAAGAAAATTCCAGATTTTTTTACTGTTTCTTGTAAAATTTATCAACCAGAACTGATGTCTTATTTGGGAAGGGTAAGTGGGAACTATTATATCCTTTGAAATGAACATGTCCTTTCTTGTGAGATAACTCACAAATATTTTGCCTATAGATGCTAATCTGTATAGTACTAAAGTAAAATTCCCACAGTGATCCAGATTCAGAGAGGCTAAGAAGAGAAATTCAGACAATTTCAAGACACAAATGAACATAGGTGGATGAAAACAAAAAAAATTGGATCTGTGATGGATCTGTGATCTGAAAGATGTGAAATTACCTAATTTTAGTGTATGTTTTGCCAAAACAAACAAAACACTCTATCCAAAAGGACAAATTTGCCATCCTTGTCAATAATTCAATAAATTTTTTATAGAGCATCTAGCTAGCACCCTGGAGGACTTCTGTTTCTCTTAATACTTATTTGATAAAACACGTTGAGTTGCCCAGGGTCACACAGCTAGTTAAGTGTCTGAGGCCAGATGTGCACTCAGGAAGACAAGTCTTCCTTATATATATCGCCACCTCGCTCCTCTGCTGCATCATGGTCTATCTATATGTTATCCCTCAGCTCTTGTTAGGGGATTGATCCATCTCTATTTTTATTTTTATTCCTAAAAATCCATGATGAGGATGTCTTGAGAAGGATTTCACCTATGAAGATCATGTTAAGTAATATGCTACATCAACTTGTGCCTGCTACATGTCTTTCTTTCCCTTCTCCTTTGGGTGACCTGCCATTCTAGTGCTTCTGAGATTATGGGAATACCATGGTATACAAGCATATAGCATCACCCGGAAAATCGTGATGTTGAAAACATAGGTCTTTTGGTCTGGGAGCATCTTGAAAACCTCATGGAATTTTTTAATCTGATACAGTGTAGTCTCCATTTCATTCTAGAATCAAATAATTGTCCATCTGCTATGTTTGTCTAATATAAATGTATTGGACTTGCTTGGACTTCAGCAGCAAAAATTACTAAATTAGAAAGATAAATACAAAAATTACAACAATAGAGAGACCCTTGCATGAAGATGGCAAACTCATGAAATGTTCCATAGCTTTTTATAATGCTACAAACCTCTTGACAGAGAGGTGTTGGAATAATATGAAGAAGGAAACACCTTGCTTTGGCCAAGGGCAGCCAGGTAGTATAATGGATAGAGCATTGGGCCTGGAAACAAGAAGACTCACTTTCCTGAGTTCAAATCTAGCCTCAGACACTTACTAGCTGTGTGACCCTGGGCTAGTCACTTAACCTTGTTTGCTTCAGTTCCTTATATCTAAAATGAGCTGGAGAAGGAAATGGCAAACCACCCCAGTATCTTTGCCAAGAAAATTCCAAATAGAGTCACAAAGAATCAGACATGACTGAACAACAAATTTTGGCCAAGGCCAGTATGAAAATTTGTTTTACTTTACTATGCTTACTTTTTTTTAAACAAGGGATTTGCTTTTCTCTTTTCTTTGATTTTTTGGTGAAAGAAAAATTACTTCTTGAAAATTGAAAGTTAATTTTAATTTGAAAATTAAAAATATATACTAACTTAATGAGATCACTTAACTGTGTGTAGAAAGCATGTTAAAAAAAAGTGGGGCAGGTTGAACTTAAGTAGAAGGGGAAATTGTAAATTGTGTCTATAGAGAGGAGGAAATGGATGGTACATGGAAATCCCAATGTCACAGACAAAGAGGGGAAAAGATTAACTTCCTCAGAAAAACATTTAATAAGGACCAGCTTGGCACAATATACTGTTCTTAGCATAGGGGCCTTTTTTGGGGGAGGGAGGGGGAAGGAAGAACCGAATTGTCATTCCATTAGCATGAGGCACTCCCAGCAGGGTATTATGGAAAGATTGCTTCCTCTGAAGTGAGAAGCCCAGAGTTTGAGTCTCAACTGTCCCATTTCATACCTATGCAAAGACAGTCAAGTTATTTGATCACTTTTGGCCTCTCATGGCCTCTGCAAAATGAAGGGAAGAATGGACTGGAACACCCTTAAAATCCCTTCTAACTCCAACCAATTTCACTAATGTATATTAGCCACTCCAAAGGAACTTGTAGTTTTAGAAGGTATCCTGGGGATACTGAAAGGTTTAAAAGCTTTCACGTTGGTCACAGAAAAAGAGGCAGGACATCCCCAAGTTTTCCTGACTCCCAGGCTCTATCCTCTGCTCCCTCAAATACTAGGGCCACTAGGGGATAGGGACTGACTTATGATTTCAGAAGTAAAGGAGACTATTGGATGAAGAAACTCTCTACCAGTGTGACTCAGAAGTATCTATGAAGCTATAGTTTATAGTTTATAGTTTATATATGAAAAGTTCAATGACTTCCCCAAGGTCACCCTGCCAGTATGTGTCAGAGTCAAGACTTGATCTGAGATCTTCCTGGCTCTGAGGCTTGCTCTGTGTTCGTTATATCCCACTGCCTTTCACTAGAAGAAATAAAAAGATAAACAAGATGATGAGATCTCAGTCCTGAAGAAGTTTAAAGAACAGCACACACACATACACACACACACACACACACACACACACACACATACACAGAGTAAGAGAGTCCCAAAAGTCTTAAAGTCTTTAAGCTTAAAACTTCATTAAGACTTTTTGAATGCCTTTTATGCACATATATACATTAATTCTTGCATACATATATGCACGCATACATACATTTTCATGCGAGAAGCAATAATATAGATAACACTTTGCTTGGAATTATCAGATTTGGATTCAAATTCAGCCTCTGACACATACTGACTGTGACCCTGGACAATTCACTTTACTTCTCAGGAGTCTAAGAAACTCTCAATGACTAAAAATTGTAGAACAATTGCTGATCTTCATGGGTAAAAAGATTTCCTCCTTCTGTGTTCTCTACATCAGTGAAATCACAGGTCCGTTAAAAACAAAAATATAGACACACTCACAAAAGATATATTTCTTCAGATTGCTTTTATTTAAACCCATGATTTTGTCTCAGACCACGAAATGTTTAGATCACAAAAGAAAATTGCTCTGCTTGCATGAACATTTTTCACAACTCTCTTTGTTTAAACTCATGAGTGTTTTAATGTGATTAAAAAAACTCATACATTTTAAAGCACTATTTATTATTGTATTTTGAAACAAATTCACTCTTTCCCCAAAGCAAACTGGATTCATTCGTAAGCACTTTAATGCCTAGCACATTCAGCCAGGATACAAATGTACAAAGCTCAAAAGACAGTGGCATTATTTGATTTGAGTCATTGAAAAGGATTCCCATTGAAAGGCCAGAGGTAAGCAGTTGTTCATGTCATATCTTAACAATTTCTGTTTTTAAAATCAAGTAATTTGCCCCTCATTTACAGAAGAATCTGTTTCTTTAAGAACTCTCTTCCTCTGTTAGCTATATTTATTAATGTTTCAAGAATGACATTTGAAAAGGTCAAAACACATATACTTTCTAATCAATGCCTTCTCTGTGCCTCTAAGCTGTACTCATGGCTTCCTACTGTTGGCTATTTCTATCTATAGAAAACATGTTTCCATGTCTCCTTCACTGTTAGGCAGAAACATTTCACTTTCCATGGAGCTTTCAGGCAGGGTTTGGAATGAAAGTCGCATGAGCATGGCAGAGAAACAATGGACTGATTTCAAACTCATAGGCCCTTTATCAGTTGTGGGTTTTGGCATAGGCTGTATAGAACAAACATCTTTGTGGCAAATTCACTTCCCAGAGTCCCTGTAGTGCATAGGAGTCCCAGATAACATTAACTACTATCAGAGGACAAGAGTCTAGGCAAGGTACCTGTAACCTGAGAGCTCCCATGGGCTTTGGTTCTTCTGTAACACTCCAGCTGGACTTGTTCCCCTCACCACAACAATGCATGACCCAGAAATCAGCAACCTCATGCTCTCTTTTATGTATTTTTTGCTCTATCAACTCAAGACTTACCAACTGAGAATATCCACTTTCTTCAGAACTTATTAAAATAGAAACATAATTACCTCACATGTTCCAAAAAGCCTAGAGCCCTTTGACAGGTTATACTCTTGTCCAGTTAAGGAATAAATGGAAATTTGGTTCCACATATCCCGAGTATCATTTAAAGACTAGAAACAGCCATCATATAGCTGTCCATCAGGAAAGCAGGGGGCTAAAATCAGATTCAGGACAGAAAAAAGCAAAGGGATTAGAAATATCGAATTGGAATTTGATGGAGATTTCACTAGTGCATTAAGTAAAATATATTAAGCAAAGACATCAGCCTTCTGTAACTTCACAACTATGCTGGCAAGGAAAAATCTTCTCCAATGCCAAGAAGACTCAGTTTCAATGAGTCTAACCAGTCTTTTGCCTTTGATTCCCTGAAGCAGGGAAAGGAGGCATCTAGCATGAGTCTGTGTGAGTGCCCATGCGCCCACCCTTGCTCTGATATTTCACAGAATCAGAGCCCAAGTTTGTAACTGAAAACAAAGACTTAGTTATTTGTTCAGGACCCTGACATCTAACACTTGGAGCCAGAGCCAGTGGAGGAGAGAGAACAGCTGCTGCTCAGCTAATGCATGTGAAATCCCTTCACCCTCAGCCTTGTGCAGAATCAAGTCCTTTGAGTACAATAGAATGCATCCTGGGAGTTTTCAGCAAAAGTGGTTGGGAAAGGAAATGGACCTCCTGACTAGCCCGGAAACATTCAGGTCCAAGCCAATATTACAGGATTTTCATATCCTTTAAGCCATCCAAATCTGAGCTTCAGGGATTTTCCATCAGCTGTGCATCATCAATCAGGAAAGCATAGTCATATTTCATGTTTATGAATGCTTTGTCCATCAATTTGTTGGATACCAATTGCAAAAATAACACAAATTTTACATTAAAAAAACATTATAAGTAATTACACAAGTAGTATATTGTTATAAAGATGATGTTGATATGGATTGTGATTTCATTACCATAGGCAATTAATTCTCAAGTGAGGGAATGTCCTCCAAAAATGGAGATCAGCACCTAATTTGGAACTTAGAGTCTTAAAAAATCGCCTATGGAATTAGGTGGCAGAGTAGATAGAATGTTGAACTTGGAGTCAAGAAGACCTGAGTTCAACTCTTGCCTTAGACACTTACTAGCTGTGAGAGTCTGGTCAAGTTGCCTAATCTTCCTCAGATTCAGTTTACTCATCTGTGAAATGGTAGCATCTACTTCACATCTGTTGTGCAGATGAAATGAGATGATGAGATAATAGTTATAAAAATTCCTTAGATTGGAACATTCCAAGACCAAGTCACTCCTACTATTAGTTTTAGATGTTCAATGTTCACTCCTGTGCAGTAGGACAAAATGCCTGCTTTGGGGAACTGAATATGAATATTAGGGTATAAGTTCATCTTCTATGGGATTGTTGAAGGCTTCTTTGGAACTCCTCCAGCAGAAGACAGGACAACAGATAGAACATGTACCTTATCTTATTCTGAAATAGTTTTAATTACATCTGCTAAGTCTCTTCATTTTGGAAGTTTTTCATGCCACATAACTTGGAGGTCATGAGTATTTGATATGGCTCTATTGCCCTTAAATATGAATCCATGTTTTATCCTGGCAGTTGCGGTTAAGAGGTAGCTCACAACTACACTATTGCAGAGATCCAATGTCCTCTCTCTTCTCATGGCATCCTCTTCTAAGTGAGTTGCTAAGCTGTGATCTATAAGTCAATCTTCTTCCTTGCAGTTTAACTCTAGACTGCCAGTGATAATCCTCCTTTTAATCCAGTTGGCTCTCTTCTCTGTTGCCAGAAGTCACGCTTCTTGAAACTAACACTGACTCTTTTAGTTTGCATCACTCTCCCTATTTCCCTAAGGATGTGGTATCTCCTGCTGGCCTGTCAATTCCAGTGCATCACACTGTGGCCAATAGGTGGAGGGAGGAGAGAAAAATCTGTGGCCCTACTGTGCTCTGGTAAAAGCCCAGACTTCACACTCCACAAAACTGCTTCCTGCCTCAAATGTGTTAGTACTTGCAAACTTAGCTTTTTAAACCATACGATGAATGAGGCCAATCTTCAGCAAATAAATGTAAAGCTAGCCTTCCAATTTCATTGGAACAACTTTTTCACACTGCATGAATGGGTAATATCCAAATTTTCTTCTTAGATTGGAAAAAAAAACTTTGAAACAAATATGCTTAGTTAAGCCTAAAAAGGTTATGCATAAAAATACATGTCTCGTTCTGGAGTCCAGCACCTATCTGTCAGGAGGTGGGTTGTTTGTTTTATCATCAGTCCTCTGAAATCATGATTGTTCACTACACTGAATAGGATTTTTATTTTTTGAAGGTGTTTCTCTTTACTGTGTCATTGTTATAATTAAACTTGCTATCTAGGTTGTATTGACATCACCAGTAAGCATTCATATGAGTCTTCCCAGGTTTCTCTGAAACTTGTCCTTTTCACAATTTCTTCCTGTCTAAAACAATATTCCTTTACACTCATATAACATAATTTGTTTAGACATTTCTCCATTTGTGGGTACTCTCTTAGTTTCCCATTCTTTTCTATAACAACAAGAGCTCCTACAAATATTTTGGTACAAATGTACCAATTTCCTCTTTTTTTGGTCTTTGTGGCTTATAAACTTAGTAGCGATATTGCTGGGTCAAAAAGTATGCACAGATTAATGATATTCGGAACCTAGTTCCAAATTTCTTTCTACACTAGATCAACTCATGCCTCTAACAATAGTGTGCCAATATGTCTATCTTCTCACATTCCTTTCAGTAATTGTGTGTGTGACACAGTTTTTGGTCTCAGTTTCTTCTTATTCCTCTCACATATTCCTAATGTGTTGACTTTGCTTCTTAGTGTAACTCTGAGAGCTCAACTGCATGTAACTGATTGTTCTGATCAAAGGCCTACTACAAGGTGCTTTGCTTCTTAGGTGTTGTCTGGCCTTTGGCTCAGGCATGGACTCATTGGGTACTGTCTTGGCTCTTTTTCCTAATGTGTTTTAAGCAAGGGTTGTTTGAACTCTGCTTTGAGCATGAACTGCCTGAATACTGGGTCAGTTATGGACTACCTTGGTGCTTTCCTACCCCTGTCTACCTCTCAGTCTCAGGTGATAGAGGCTTATATGCAATACTGCCTAGGCATTGTTAGTAGGTCAATGAACATTTTTTGAACACCTGCTAGGTGCCAGGTACTACGCTAAGTGCTGAGAACAGGCAAAAGACAGTCTCTGCTCTCAAGTAGTTTACAATCTAATGGGGAAGACAAACAAGCTATATACAGGATAAATCCAAACAAATTAACAGAGAGAAGGGACTGGAATAAGGAGAAGCTAGTAAAGGCTTCTTATAGAATATGAAATTGTAGTTGGAACTTAAAGAAAGCCAGGATGGCCAGAAGGCAGAGAGGAAGAGGACATGGTTTATATTTAGAGAAGTCACAGGTATTCTTATTCATTAGTAATAAATATGTGATGTCTCATGGTAAGAAAGATAAAATCAAACTTGCATCAGAGAAGAATATGGTCAAATTTTCTTTTCCTAGGAATTCGTGCACTAATATATAAAGTATGTGAATCAATAATTATTAACTTTTTAGGAGCTGCTGCTTTCTGGTTCTTCAAAGAAGCTAGAATTCCTGGAAATTCTTTGGACAAAATCGTTAATTTAATGGTATAGAAGTTTTCTATTTAGGAGGCCAATTTATACTCTCACTGTGTTGGACTTCTTTGACCATAGGGAATTGACATTTTCCTTATCCTGTATCAGGGTGCCCTTTCTCATCTAATTTCTTTGATTCTCAATCACTGATAGTATAATTTTTGATTGATGCTAAAGTATTTATCTTGTTCTTTGTGTTCCATTGGCTTCTGGTAACATAATAAACTCGGAATTTCCCTTTCAGTTGTTTACTAAGGGTGGCAGAAATTTCTAAAATGGTTTCATTTCACTGGTTACATTTTATATGTCTTTTTTTAACTCCCTTTATTTTGACAATTTGGTATTTGAATTTTCTACTGAGTGTGCCAGCTAGTCATCAATACAATCTTCCAAAGTAGCATATTTTTTTCAATAATTTTCTCAAGCAACTTCTGCTTAGTAATATTTGATTTTTCTTAGGAATTTTTGATATTTTAATTCTCAAGATATCCTTTGACCATTTATCAATTGGAGAATGGATCTTTTTTGTATATTTTGCTTAATTTCTATATATTTGATAAATGAAGCCTTTGATAAAGGCTTTTTTATCTGATAGATAAACTTATTTTATTTTCCCCACAGCTTCCTGCTTTCCTTTTAATTTTGCCTGCATTAGTTTTGTTTGTGCAAAAATTTTTGAATCTCATATAATCAAAATTATCCATTTAACTTCCCATGATCCTCTCTTTCTCTGTTTGGTCATAAACTTTCCCCTTTTCTATAAGTCTGACAGGTAAATTTCCCCATGCTCTCATAATTTTCTTATATCACCCTTTATGGTTAAAGCATATACCCCTTTGACCTTATCTTACTATATGTTGTGAGATGTCTATCTATGCTTAGTTTCTGTCAGTCTGCTTTCCAGTTTTCCCAGCAGTTTGTGTCAAATAGTGAAGTCTTATCTCCAAAAGGTTGGGTTTTGGATTTTATCAAACACTGGATTACCATGGTAATTTATTTCTCTATATTGTGTGCCTAATCTATTCACCTGATCCACCACTCTATTTCTTACTCATTACCAGATTTTTTTTTTCAATTATGTAAAACATTTCCATATTAGTCATTTTGTACAAAAAGACTTGAATTAAAAAAAAATAATTAAAGAAAGAAAGTGAAAAACAACATGCTTCAGTCTGTATTCAGACAATATCAGTTCTTTCTTTGGAGGTGGATAGTATGCTCCATCATTAGTCCTTTGGGATTGTCTTAGATCATTGTGTTCCTGAGAATAGCTAAGTCGTTCACAGTTCTTCATCATACAATAGTGCTGCTACTGTGTACAATGTTCTCTAGGTTCTGTTTACTTCACTTTGCATCAGTTTATGTATGTTGTTCCAGGTTTTTCTGAATTTATTCTGCTTGTCACTTCTTATAGCACAATAATATTCCATCAGTCATATATCATAGCTTGTTTATCCATTCCCCGATTGATGAGCATCCCTTTGATTTCCAATTCTTAGCCACCACAAAAAGAGATGCTATAAATATTTATTAAATAAATATTAAATAATATTAATATAACTAAATATTGAAGGTCTTTTCCCCTTCTTTTTACATCTTTGGGATGCAGACCTAGAGATCATTACCAGATGGTTTTGATGATTACTACCTTATAATATAGTTTGAAATCTGGTGTTGCTCAGCTGCCTTCCTCCCCATCTTTTTTAACATTGGTTCTCTTGGTATTCTTTACCTTTTATTTTTCCAGATAATTTTTTAAAAACTTCTTTCTAATTCTATAAAAATCATTTTGGTAGTTTGATCGGCATTGCCTTGAATAATTAAATTAATTTAAGTAGAATTATCATTTTATTATTTTGGGTTGGCCTACCCATAAGCATATTTCAACAATTACTTAAACCTATCTTAATTTGTGTGTGAAGTGTTTTGTAATTAGGCTCATATAAATCCTAGCTTTGTCTTGGCACATAAACTCCCAAATGTTTCATATTGTTTGCAATTATTTTAAATGGAATTTCTCCTTTGATCTTTTCCTTCTGGGTTTTGTTGGTAACATATAGAAATGTTGATGATTTACTCTAATTCATGTTATACCCTGCAACTTTATTAAAGTTGTTGTTTCAACTATTTATTTAGTTAATATCTAGGGTTTTCTAAGCATACTATCAAATCATCTGCAAAGAGTGAAAGTTTTGTTTCTTCATTGATTTTTCTTATTCCTTCATATTCTTATTCTTGTATTATTGCTAGGCTTATCATTTCTAGTACAACATTGAATAACAGTAGTAATAATGGGCATCCTCATTTCATCTTCAACTTTATTAGAATGACTTCTAGTTCATCACAGATAATTCTTGTTTTTGATTATAGATGCATACTACTCATCATTTTAAGATTCCATTGATTCCTCTGGTTTCTAGTTTTCTTTTTCTTTTTTAGAATGGTTATATTTTGTCTAAAGTTTTTTTCTGCATCTATTCATATAACCATATAATTTTTGCTATTGATATGATCAAACTTCCCTAAGATTAAATCAGTCCAGTATTTCTGGTGTAAAGCTCACATAATTATTGTGTATGATCTTTGTGATATATTCCTTGCTGGTATTTTATCTAAAATTTTTGCAGTAATATCCATTAGGGAAATACATTTATCATTTCCTTTCTCTCTTTTTACTTTTCATGGTTGAGGTATCAAAACATATTTGTGTCATAAAAGGAATTTGGAAAGACTCCTTCTTGACCTATTTTTTTTTTCAAATCATTTCCATAACTTTTGCATTAGTTGTTCCTAAATGTTTGGCAGAATTCATATGTAAATTCATTTGTTCGTGGGGATTTTTTTTCCTTACAGAGATTATTAATGACTTGTTCAATTTCTTTTTTTTTTAACATAGAGTTATTTAAGTATTCTAAACTCTTATTAGTCTAGGCACATATATATTTGGTAAATATCCATCTACTTTATTTTGATTGTCAGTTTTATTGGAACATAATTAGGCAAAAAAACTAATAATTGCTTTAATTTTATTTTCATTGGAAGTGTATTGACACTTTTCATTTTTGACACTAGTAATTTGTTTTTTCCCCCTTTTTTAATCAATTTTACCAATTGGTTATCCATTTTATTGTGTTTTTCTCCTAAAACCACCTCCAATTTTATTTATTAGCTGATCTTTTTTTTAACTTTTAAATTTATCTGAGAATTTCTCCTTTGATTTTCAGGATTCCTATTTTGGTGTTTAATTGGGAGCTTTTAATTTGTTCTTTTTTTCTAATTTTTTTAGTCAAATGCCCAATTTGTGGATCTGCTTTCTTTCTCTTTTACTGATATGAACATTGAGAGATAAAAATTTCCTTTTTCTTTGAGTACTTAAATGCATCTCAATCTTTTTGCTTATGGTCTTTAACTTGGCAATGGTAGCACATACTGTCTTGTGCTAGTCCTGAAATGTTTTTTACACTCCTGGAAATATTTTGAAAGAATGAATTGATTTATGATGGTTATAACAGATACCAACTCTTTTTGAATTATTTCATTTTTGTATGGTTGATTTATTAGTGGGATTCATGTAATCAAATTTTAAAAAAATAACAAAAAATCCATTCTAAGCATGCAACTTTTCAAAATCATTCAAGACATCGGTATTATTTTCACCATCTGTTTTATTATTAAGTAGCACTTCTGGAATTTTCAGCATGTCTCCATTTTTAAAGCCATCAGATTTTTTGGTTTTTCCTTTCCTCTTGAGATGTTAGCAACTATTTAATTACACTCATTTCATCAAATCTAGATTTAGGAATGTATGTGTATGTAAATGTATGCACAGAAATATATATTATATATACACATATACACATAATTATACAACATATGAATATATGTAGATATAAATTCAAACAAATACTTTACAGAGCTAGATAAAGTGATAAAAATTAATTTGGAGAAATATAGAATGTAGAATAGTAAGAGACATTCAAAGTGGGAGGAGGAGGGAATATCATATCCAGACCCCAAATTATTATCTTCTCTTTTTCTATTTGCTAATGTATGCCTTTAGGGAATCTTTTTTTTTTTTTTTAACCTCAGCTGGAGAGAGTACCAGGTCTGGAATCAGGAGGAATACCCAAGTTTAAATCCAGCTTTAGATCGTTACTAGCTTTGTGACCCTGCATAATTCACTTAACCTCTATTTGCCATGATTTATTCAACTGTAAAACCAGACTAATTGCAAAATATTTGTAAAGCACTCAGGACAGTGTCTAACAAATATTAGGCATGTAATAGATAATTATTTTCTTGTATTCTTGGGGACTACTTTAGAGGCATCTCAGAAATTTTGGTATGTTCTCTCATAATTATTATTGATTTTTACACAATTACAAATTGTTTTTATTATTCTGTGTCCCATTCTATTTTTTTTTTAGAATTTCACTATTAAATTAGCACTTACTTCCACTTCACTTGTTTATTCTCACTAAATTCATTTCTATGTTATTGTGTAATGGTCTTTAAAGGATATGCTAAGCATTTCTTCCTTTTTATGTTTATTTTCAATATCTTTGCATCCTTTGCAATATATCAATACCCATGGTCACTTTTACTCAGGCTGCCATATGGTACTGAGAAATATATATATTAAGTCCATCCACAAATTGTTACTTTAAAATTTTATATTGATATTTATTTCTATTTTCTCTGACAACTAATTTTATTCTATACTTTCCTTTTTTGTTTGTATTTCTTTTAGATTTGTCCAAATCTTAGAGATATATGTTAAAGTCTTTTATTATTATTCTTTTACTATAAAGTTATTTCTTAGTATTCTTATTTGTGCTGTAATACATTGTTCTATAACTTGAAGCTCAGGATATTGTTGACAAAAGGCACTACAAAGATCTTATCTCAAGCTTGCAAGATCCCTTACTAAGTTATAGTGTATCTATATCCATATTTCTAGCTATATTTATATCTATCTATCTATCCATATGGAGACAGAGACAGAGAGAAACACACACACACACACACACACACACACACACACACACACACACATGCATGCAGCCAGAGAAACACAGAGACAGAGAGAGAGTCCATTTTATGCACACTCATGGACTCATGGTTTACCCACTTTAGTGGTCAGTACTACCTGTACTAAAGGACTAATAGCAGGTTGGAGTATTTTAAGATTTCTGATTTGTTCTGACATAGCTTTTTTATTGTAATAGAACACAAAAAAGTACTTTTTTCCTTAATATTCTATGCTTCAAGCTTGTCATGATGACAAGTCCAAAGAGGGCCAGTCTACCAACTTGTACTGTCTTGTCAATTTCTTAAATTTCTAGAAACAATCTCATCACACTGACTGGGATACTAACCTGATCTGTGGTATTTCCAGAATTAAATCCCCTGATGTTTTAGGACTCCTGTCCGACTTCCACAACTACTGTAACAGCTTCAGAGCATACAGAGTCCTTAATTCACATCACACTGTCTTTCATTCTCTATCGTGACATTGCCTTCCTGACACTATAACATTTAACTTAAAGAAGTTATTATTATTATTATTACTATTATCATTATTATTTTATTCCCATCTTCATACTTGATGGGGTTAAGACAGAGGTTGTCATAGAACAAGTCATTATCTGACCATCATTATCATCATCATTTTAATTATCATCATGACAATAGCAAGCCTAATATAAAAATGTGAATAGGAGAAAAGTATTTGACACAAAAAAAGTAGTAGGCATCTAATAAATTTTTATTAATTTTACCATTTTGGACTAGTGATTTTATTAGTTCCAGGAATACTTCTATCCATGTACATCAGCCATTCATACCTCTAAAGTACCTTCTAGCAATAAATTTATGAACCTATGGTATTGAACTTAACATTTAAGTTGCCTTGGGGCAACTTGCCAAAAGCACACAAAGAGAATGTTTCAGAAACCCATTCTCATTGACTCCAAAGCCAGCATTTGGAAACTCTCCCCACCAAAGTGTATTGGTGACCCATGTATGTTAAATAGTCTTAGATAGTTGATTGGGAACTCAGAGTTTAAGTGACTTTCTCTGGGTTACACAACTTACCTGTGTCACACTCAGGTCTTCCTGATTTCAAGACTGATCTTCTGTGTACTATGGCCTTGGGCCATGCTGTCCATGTGCAATGAGGCCCTTGAAGCATATCCTCATTACCTAACATGGAAGTCTTCCACTTCTCTGAGTTCCCTACCACTTGGGTGGGAGTAGCCTTCTTCTATTGGCTTCAAAGCCAGAAAAGACTGTATCTTTAAAAACTTCCAGCTTGAGAGTGCTCCTGAGAGAGAGGGGAATTGTTTAGGGGAAAAGGTACAAGTTCTGTTTTGGAAATATTGAGTTTAAGATGTCTGCTGGATATCATTTGAAACATCTGAAAGGCATTTGGAGATGTGAGATTGGAGGTCAACAGAGAGATTGGAGCAGGAAAGGTAGATTTGAGAATCTTAGCCTTAGAGATGGTAATTAAATCCTTGGGAATTGAAGAGATCACCAAGTAGTATAGAGGAAGAAGAGAAGAGGACCCAGGACAGAATTCTGAGGGACACCTACAGTTACAGGGAGTGATCTGAGGGAGATTCCAGCAAGGGAGACAGAGAAGGAGAGGTCAGGTAGGTAGGAAGAAAATAGGAGAGAGTGAGTACTAAGAATTTTTTAAAAAAATAAAATAAAAACAGAGATTTATACAAGATGACCATTGTGCATCTTTACTGTGGTTCTTTCCACATCAAAATCTTATGATGTTATACATAAACTACAGAAAGATACTGTTGTTGTTTGTCCTTCATTCTTATTTTTTTATTTTATTATTTTTTCCTTTTTTTTTAGGCAACTGGGGTTAAGTGACTTGCCCAGGGTCACACAGCTAGTAAGTGTCAAGTGTTTGGTCTGAGGCCGGATTTGAACTCAGGTCCTCCTGACTTCAGGGTCAGTACTCTATTCTCTGAGCTACCTTCATTATTGAAGAGGACCAGTGACAGCAGAGTACTGTCTTGACTTGCAGGTAAATTGGATTTGAATGAGGCAGAGTTGTGCAGAGTCATCAGTCTCTCTCTCTCTCTCCTCCAGAGTCATCAAAGTCCAGCGGCAAGACATAGGATATAGTGGGAGACCTTGGCCTTTTTAAGCTAAGGTCTTTCCTGGGTCTCATTTTGTCTGGGGCAAAACCCATTCAGTGATTAAGACTAGGTAGAAACTGAGGAGAAAGATGGCCTAGTTTGCATTCACAAAAGAATCATTCTGGGAGGGAAAGACCCTCAGAGTTTCTGGCCAGAACAGAAACAGTTGCTATCTATACTCACCCTGAGCCAACAAAACCCAAACAATGAACAGATGAGGCTTGAGTTGGGACCTATTATTATCCAACCAATGAAAGCCGGATAGATTTGGGCTTAAAGGCATAGTCAAGCAGCTCTATTTGAATCATAATGGGCTTTATCAAAGCCTGGTTTTCTAGACCAGTATTTCAAGAAATCATAAATGAAAACTATATGAGACAAAAGAGTTAATTGACCCATTTTTTAAATCAATAATAGAATAAGTAAATAGGGAAGAGAGAAAAAAAACTAGCCCCCAAACCAGAGGAGGAAGAGAAGGAGGGAGAGAAGGAGGAAGAATAGGAGAAGTAGGAGGAGTCAGACTTCTGAAATCTAGTCTCAAGGGTATGACCTTTAGAAAATAACTAGACTTATTTTGGGCCTCATGAGAGGATTGAACTAGATCAGCTTCATATGATTCTTTCCAATCTTGAAATTCTTTATTAGTTTAAGATGATGGAGATACAGTAACATAGAAATAAATTGCAGTTTTGCTCATCAGTACTTTGATGCTAAAATGAAAAGGGAAATTGATTTTTTTACTGTAAAATGCCAGCAAGCAAGGGTGCACTTTTCAAATCCCATATCCTTATGCCCATCCAAAGGTCACAATTCTTATATCCCATAAGTTATCTCTTACTCAGCCATTGGGGATTTATTTAAAGAAGTGTGACTAAGTCGCCAGAATGAAAGGAGCTTCAGACCATCTTTTACCCACTAGACTGATGACCCATGAGATAATGGGGAGAGTTTGGTAGCCCTCAGGGGATCAGACCTGGGTGAGACCACTAGCTAAGCAATCCCTCCAGTGGAGATCACTTATCTTGCAATTAACAAAGGTTGCACAAGAGCTCATTGCTTAAACTTCACTTTTTATAATGAATAAATCCCTAATACAGATGGTAACCAAGATCTACAGAAGAGCAAGATGTGTAATAGAAGAGAAAACCTAGAATGTCTGAAATAGAGACTTTTTTCTTAAATTCCTAGTTTTCAGAATTGTTTTCCAGAAATTTTAAAGAATATTGTATATTAAAAAAAGATTTGTTTCAGTTTTACTTAAACATTTTTACATAAAATGGCTACTTTATGTGTTTTAATTCTTATTTTAAAGAGAAAAATTGCACTATTACTCTTATAGTAACTGGAGATATACCAAGGTTGAAAGTGATAGTTCTTGATTTTTTTTAATAAAGAAATAGTATAGTTTTCTCTGACTACTTCAATATGTGGGGAAAAAATTTTCTTATAATTCTAGTCCACAAAATAAGTAGTTTTGAAACTGATCTTTAGCTATAGGGTTCCAGCAGCCTCATCTCTCAAAGAACCACTTTTACTTAGCTTCCTTTTTTTAGTTGTTTTTGTTTGTTTGTTTGTTTGTTTTTTAGTGCGGATGACACAGACAAAGAGGAATTTTTCCAAGATGAAAATTTATATAACTTTTTTAATCTAGAAGAATTCAGTTTCCATTTCTGGAACTTTTAACCTCAGAATTCTGGCCAAGCAAAGCAAAAAAAAAAATCTTCAAAAGGAAGTATAGTAAAATGGAATAATAGGAAACACAAATGATGTATGATTTTGCCAGCTTAGGGAAGTTCCTCCATAAATGCCGACAGCAGCCCTCTATGACTTTGTAGTTAAATCTTTAGGAGTAATTTGAGAAGCATAGAGGTTAAATGAATTGCCTAGTTGTAGTGGGAATAAGTATGTATGTTAAATTAGCAACTTCATTTTGCTTTAAACTTTCATGTTGTGATTAAGTTGTTGTTACAGAAAAGCAACTAAGTTGTAACAAGATAAGTATCTGTGTATTGCTTGACAATGGTATGTATATGTCACTCAAATTTGATTTTAAAAAGTTACTAATAACATGTGTATATCCCCCAAATTTGGTTAACAACTAATTATGATGGCCTCTGAATCTTGCAAATGAGTACAAAGATTATTATTAGTATTATCCCCTAATCTGGTAAGCAACTCATAAACATCTGCTAATGATGAGGAGTACATATCTAGAATCTGTAAATAACAACAACAATAATAAACATCTGCTAATGATGTTAACTTTGATTGCTACTTTTCCTTATCACCAATCAGAACTTAGTTGTAATTTATAAATGCCCTTAGCCAGAACCAGCCATTAGCCTGCTCCTGAATCATAACTAGGATAGACTCCTGCAATCCCTGCACTTGGAAACCAGACCATTCCATGTTTGCTTACGAGTATGAACACTTACTAGAATGCCACCTTGGAAAGAGCCTACAAACAGGAACTTTGTCAAGAGCACCAGTATGAGACAAGCTCACCAGAACTTGAAGGACTCAAGTTATGGTTTGTCTTTAGTGCAGTTGAGGTTTGTACTGCTGAACACTCAATAAAATTTGATTGTCTGCATTGATAAATGTAAGTCTAATTTACCGGTAGCCCTAATAAACATAAGCTTATATAAATTGGTTTCACACATGCACAGTCCATTACAGTAGGGTCATGAAGCTAATAGGTATCAAAAGAAAGGTTTGAACCCAACTTTTCCTGAATCTAAGCACTTACTTTACTGTGCTACATGCCTCTAAGTCAGAAGCAAACAATAAAACAAAAGGCGAATACTTCAAAACAGTTTTTAAACGGATGAATTAGTGGAAAAAAATGCATTTGTTGAACATTTACTGCACCCCAATGCTGTACTAAGCATGGAAGATACAAAAACAGAAAGAATCTGTCATCAAGAAACTTAAATTCTAATGGCAGAAAAGAAGGTAAACACTTTATGGTCAGGGAGTTGCATTTTTGTCCAGAGAGGGTTGCAATTCATTGTCCAGCTGCTTTAAGATGGGTGAAGCTGAGTAGAAAATCACTTAGGTTGCCCATCCCACTCCTGCCATAATTTGGAAAATACATTTTTTATTTTGTCAATATGAATAGTTAGATCATAAATTTCATTGAAGAGGCTGTGTGGAATTCCATGGCTGGATGCAATACAATAGCATCTACAAACAGAAGAATGCAGAAAACCTCACCAGATGCAGGGAATTCATCTTCCACTTGGAAAATGCAAAGGATATGGCACATGAGACAGATAAACACATTTCTCTCTATTTTATGCCTTGCTCAATATTAGCAGGGAAGCATTAATTGGAGTAGAATAATGGGCTGTATCTCATTTGTGAAAATGAACATAATTCCAAATGGTTCCAAGATGCTACAGCCCAAATACCAGCCTTCTTTTGATGCTATCAAAAACTGTCATGGAAAACCATGATCTCCAAAGAACTAAAACTAGGAAGGATCCGAAAAGGAATGTCAAGATGTGACAAGGCCAAAGCACATCAGCCAGGATGACTTGCATTAAAAAAAATTACAAGATATAGACTAGACAAGGACATAGAACAGATAAATATTAAGAGCAAGCAATGACAAATAGCCAGTTTTAAATGAAAATGAGACAGGCCTCCAACATCCTAGATAAATCCTCTATAAAGGATTTTTAGAAAGGAATAGATATGAATTGCAGGGGATGGGAAGGCATGATCTGAACCGTCTAAGTAACTTACCCTAGTTCACATAGATAATAAGTAACAAAGTATTTGAACTCAGGTCTTCTGGCATCAAATCAACATGGAAAAAACACTAGATTTGAAGTCAAGGTGACATTAGTTCAGATCTGGACTCAGACATTTAGCAGGTGTAGAACCCTGAAGGAGTCATTTAACTCTGTCTCCTTCATTTTTGTTCATTTCTAAAATGGGGATAATATTACAGCACCTACATCCCAGGGTGGTTGTGAAGTTAAAATGAGAAAATACTTGTACACTTTGTAAAGCTACTATTTCAGCTACAACTAAGACCACTCTTTCTTACTCCTCCTCAAAACACTACTACTATTTTTGTCATGGTTCAGTTGTTTCAATTCTTTTGGGGTTTTCTTGGCAAAGATGCTAGAGTGTTTTGTCATTCCTTCTCCTGCTCATTTTGCAGATGAAGTAAAAGAGGCAAACAGGGTTAAGTGACTTGTCCAAGATCACATATCTAGTGTCTGAAACTGGATTTGAACTCATGAAGATGTGTCTTCCTAACTCCAGGCCTCAAGCTCTATCCAGTGTGCTGCTGCTGCTGCCACCACACTGTTGCTCTCAAATCAATTTGAGGTTGAAGTCTGGAATCCAGATTGAGCATGGATGAAAGGGGAAGAAAATAAAGATGCAAAATGGGTCTTGCCTCCTTCTCTTCGGCTACAAAAAGGAACATCTGAGGGGCTAGGTGCTTATGAAATCCAGAAGTAGTAAGATTGGCTTGGAAATCTGGACACATTTTATGATTCCTTGGACTCAACAGTAGAGAATTTTGAGCTAGATGTAGTTACCAGATCAACTCCTGGAAACAACGATTCATCTGCTGGTAAGATATCCAGTGATAGCTTAATTGAAAAAAGGACAGAGGAGAGGAGAGGAGAGATGCCATACAAGATTGAGATCACAGATCAGTAGCTAAGCATATGTATTCATGCATGTATGTATATCTGTATATTCATATATGGTCACATATATTATGCATGTGTACGCAAACACACACACACACACACACACACATACACACACGCACACACACCTATGTCTCTGCTTCTCCTTCTCCCTGCTTTTGGAAGTCTAAAATTCAAGTGTAGGTTATTCTGTCATGGACACATTCTTGGTATAGCAGGGGATTACAATATTCTTCAGTTGCTGTACTGTTGGCTTTCAGTAAACCACCTACCCTGTATTTGTAGAATTAGAAGGCACCTCAGAGATGGGGTAGTCCAGCCTACTCAGCTTTCAGATGTGGAAACTGAGGCCCGAGGGGATTAAGGTCACACAAGAAATAAGAATAAGAGAAACCATTTGAACTCAGGTCATCTGATTCATAATCTAGCCCTCTGTCCAGTGTATCAGTCTTCAGGGGAAAAATGCATGTAAGAAGAAAAAGATTAATTAATTTCCATTGGATAACATAATTATCATATTATAATCATTATATTATAACATTATATTATAATAATTGTCATATATCCAACATATCCCTTCAGCAAGCTTTTTGTATCCCCAGGAGTACATACACCCCAGGTTAAGAATGACTGCTCTAAGCACTGTTTTCATCTGACATCTCTTTTCTTTTTTTTCTTCTTTTCTTTTAGACTTGAATACTAAAACATAAATGCATAATAAGAAAATAAAAAGCTCTAAGTTTCCATACTGTAAACTTAAATATTAAAACAAATATAAAATGAGAAAAGAAAAAAATGACATGTGCACAGTAGAACATAAGAGAAGATTCAAAATACATAGCAAAAGATTTCCATTTCAAGAAAGCCTATGCATTAAATACTAAGAATTATGTTGAAAGCTGTCCATCTTTTCTTTACTTTCTTGTAGGTTTTCTTTTGTTCTCTGCTGTGCACTTTTTACTTTGTTTTTTTTCCCCATGACATCTATTTTCTTGGTTTGAACTTCACAGATATTTTATATGGTTCATGAATGTAAAACCAAAGTCAAATGTTAGTTAAAATCACACTCTAAGGAATCAATGAAACATAATTATTTATTAAAGGTTATTCTTGTTGTTCAGCCATTTCAGTCATGCCAACTCTTCATGGCTCCATTTGGGGTTTTCTTGGTAAAGATACTGGAGTGGTTTGCCATTTCCTTCTCCAGCTCATTTGATGGAGGAGGAAGCTGGTTGAGTGACTTGCCCAGGGTCACACAACTAGTAATTATCTGAGGCCAGATTTGAACTCAGGTCTTCCTGACTCCAGGCTTGGCACTCTATCCACTGTATCACCTAGTTGCCCATTTAAAGATACTCTTGCTTTAATTGGCATTTTGCTGGGCACAGTAGCTAGCCAGCCACACTCTAGCTGAGGCCACAGGAGAAAGTGACCTTCAACAACCCTCATCCATTATCTGCTCTTGTGTTTTGCCTAGAGACCTCTTGAGGCTAGATGGCAGAGTGGATAGAGTGCTAGGTCTTTAGTTAGGAAATTCAGCCTCAGATTCTTACTAGCTATGTGATTCTGGGTAAGTGACTTAGCCTCCATCAGTTGTCTCAGTATCTGACTCAGTTTCCTCATCTATAAAATGAAGATAATAATAGTACCTATCTCAGTGTATTTTTTTCCAGTTGGCCAACTGTATTTTTTAAGAACTTGTTTTCTACAGTTATTTTTTGTCCTTCCTTTTCCATGCTATTGACTCTCTCTTGCATACCTCTAATTTCTTTTCCCAATTTGTTTTCTACCTCTCTCATTTGACTTTTAAAATCCTTGTTGAGCTCTTCCAAGAAGGCTTTTTGGGCTTCAGACCAGTTCGTAATCCCTTTTGAGGTTCCAGATGTGGGTTTGTTGACAATGTTGTCCTCTTCAGAATTTCTGCCTCGATCTTCACCATCCCCATAATAAGAATCCCTGGTACATTTCTTTTTGCTCGTGGTGTTTGCTTATTTCCTGGCCTTTAAAGAGATTGGGCTCTCCCACTGGGGAGCATGTGGCACTGACCCAAGCTTCTTGTGCTGGGATCCTAGAGCCTGGTCACTGGCTTTGTGTGTTGGGGCCACAGATGCTGGCATATGGAGGCTGTAGAGTTCTGGCAGCTTACCTGCTGTTGGGCTTGAATCAGCAACATTGGAGCTCTAGGGTTGGGGGTGGGGAGTCTGGCCCCTGGAGGTTGCCTGCTCACCCAGGCCTTTTGCTCCTTGCTTTGGCTCCTTGCAGGTAGGTGTTTTGTTGCTTCAGGATGTCTCTCCACCAGAGACTTTCCCCCTTGGAGCTGTACTTCTGAGAGTTTTGCTGAGGCACTGGGAGACTTGGCTGCCAGAGAATGCTGTGGCATGTGGTGGTTTTCCAAGATAGTTTCCACTGATTCCCCTGCCTGTACTGAGGCACTTGGGAATCCTGGTGTTGGTGCTTGCCTGCTCCACCACCTAGGGTTCAGGATCTCCCCCTGGTATGCTGAGGTGGGGCTTTTCTCTTGCTTGCTGGGATGTCTCAAATTCTGTACTGCTCCCCCTCACCCAGGGCAAGAGGGTTCTTTCCCACCAATCCTTCCAGCTTCCTGGGCTACTGGACTACTGCACCCCATCTTTCTGCTGGTTCAACTTTCCAGGGTTTTTCCTGGGGTGATATTTTCTGGGCTTTCAGAGGTTAATAAGGGAGAGTAAGGGTGACTTACTTCCTACTCCACCATCTTGACTCCTGGAAAAAAAAAAACAACAGTACAAAAAACACTAATAGTACCTATCTCTTGGGGGTTTTGTAGGATAATATTTGTACTTAGCATGGTGCCTTTAACATAGTAAGTGCTTAATAAACACTATTTCCTCCTTTGCAGTGGAGGTGTTCATTAGCTATTTCACATTTCATTTACATTGAATGCAGCTTAATCCAAGCCAACTGGGCTCTACTTCACTAGTTCCTTTTTCTGGAAGTGAGTCTTACCTCTCAACTAGTCTACCTAAGGTGCTATCTCTACCATGTCTCACCCATTGGTTTGGTGCCTTTAAGGAGGTGAGCAGTATGACGGAGGTAAGATGTAAAGTACCTCAAAAGGTCCTATACTAAAGAAGAAGAAGAAGAAGAAGAAGAAGAAGAAGAAGAAGAAGAAGAAGAAGAAGAAGAAGATGATGATGATGATGATGATGATGATGATGATGATGATGATGCAAAGTGCTTAGTGCCAGGTGCTCTATGCACTATGGTGCCATCTAGCTGCCCTAATTGTATGCAGTATTTTTTAAAATAAATTTTTGTTTCTTCTCTGTTGTGATTTTGCCTTGTCCTTTTTATATTTTGACAGTTTAATTTTCCTCTCTGTTTTTATCCAGCTTATCTTTTTTATTAGTCTTTTCAAAGAATCCACTTTTAGGTTTTTTTGTCATTTCTGTTGTCTTTTTGCTCTCCCCTCTAATTTTCAGAATATCTTCTTTTCTGTTTATTTTGAGTTTGCTGTTTTAATTTTTCTTTTCTAGTACATTAATCCTCCTTTTTGTTTTTTCCTATTTTGTAATGCATTTTTTCCGGAGGGTTGGAGTGAATATTTTGAAAATGATACTGTAAGATGGACCACATCTTCCTCTTCTGCAATTGAATGAAAGGCCATAGAGAATTCACAATCTCATGAGGCTTGGTTGTTGATTGGGGAGGGTGGGATACAGTATTTTATCCAATAGATCAAAGCACAGCCTTAAAAGCTTTCTTCCAACAAGGGATCTCCCATTCATATGTTTATTCTACAACCTGGGAAGGGTGTACCCCCCTCTCTTCCCATCAAGGTGCCCCAGGTCTAGAGTCACACCAACTAGGTTCCTGTCTTGGTAGTAGAGCATAGTCTTTTGTGTACTCTCTGTATCCTTATGCCCTCACCCACATAGTGGAATTTTTTTGGAAAATAATCTCTAAATTAAGACTTTGAACTGGCTCATGTTAGGGTTTCCCCAAAAGGGATTGATAAGGTCCTTTCTAGAAAATTGCTCAATGTCCAATGTAGAACAAGAACTGCCATTTCTAGCCTTCTCAACAAATGCATTTTTAAACACAAAAGATTCCTAAGCACACAGTGTCATAATACTTAAAATATGAAACTGTAACCCCTCACTCCTCTTATATTCTCCTGGAAGGTAGAAAAGACTCCTAGGAGATTTATTTGTTCAACTCTTGAACAGGCATTTCACTTTCTCCTCTGGGCCATGCTTTCCAAGCAACTCACAAGCCCAGAAATCCTGGCAAGGTGGAACATGACTTATACCCTTTTGCAAGGAACCAGAGGACAAGGTTGCTTCCTCCATCCCCCCAAGTCTCCAGTCCATCAGATCAATGAGATTCCTCTGATTAATTCCATTTTATATACACCAAAATCATTTGTTTCCCTGAAAAATATTACAGTAGTAATACTCTTGTTCAGTCCTGCTCTGATCACAAACATTAGATGAGGCATAACAAAGGGAGATGTGTCCCCACTGAAGATGTTTACCACTGGGATAAAATATCTGTGATGAATATCTCGGAGTCCAACATGAAAAGGAATTCTTTGTTGATAGTGAGGTCCTCCAGATGCTCCTGTTTGGAAAAGATGTTCTGGTTGCATCAGGCTTTTGAAAAAGACACACAATGACTCAAGAGAATTTGGCTTGACCATTCACAAAAGAAAGACCACGTTGATGAAGAATATCTATTTTGGAAATTATAACATGCAATTGGGTCAAGCCTTTTACATGTATATTTTGATCTGATAGTACAAATGGACAACAAGTTAACCACACAGTTAACAGGAGGAGGGGAATGGATTGGATTGCCTATAGGAAATAGCAAAAACTCCTTTAAGAACCCTGAAAAGAGAAGAAAAAATAAAGCTATCATTTTAATAACAATCTTTTGCCAGAGTTACCACAGACTCCAAAAAAGTAAAAATTAATATTCTTTAGTGGTTCATGGTGAGGTGCATGCTGGATATAAGCAGGGTGCAAGAAATAACAAATTAGAAGTCATGAGGTACAACTAGAGCAAAGGATATCATTAAAGAAATGCATGATTGAAAAAGAAGATGAGCTGGTTATATGCCAAGAGTAAGAGATAAGAGGTAGAGCCAAATGATCCCTTGCTATCCTCGCTTAGTGTCAGGAGAAAAAATCAGAAGACATCCAGCATGTTGGGCTGATCTCCTGTGGCAAAATTTATCTGAAGGAATCACACCTAATGGCGTGGGCATGCCTGGCTTGCCATCTGCATCATTGAAGGGAACATCTGGACAAATGAGATTGCAGACACATTCGAGCCTTTGGGTCTTTGCTAATGAAGTTGTGCTACACTTGTTTCTAAGGGCACCTTAAGAGTAGCTGTTCAGTTGGTTGCTAATGGTGACAAGGATCAATGTTGCCCATCCAAATCCCTGTAGCCTTATCTTGTAATTGAGAGTGCAGCTAATTCTTTCCCTCAAAAAGCATGCAAAGGATGATGTGGAATTGCCTGAGATCATTGACTTCTTATCTACTCTGCTGAACTCAGGAAAATGAAGACAGTACCTGTATCAATGGAGAAGCTTGAATAAGGATGAGGACAAGGACCAGAACTGGATTTTTTATTTCATTGATACAAAGAAGTGTGGGTAAATTCCACATGCCCATGCAGGTTGGCAACCTCGCTGCCACTAGAATCTTAAAGAGTTGCCTGGAGATACGTGCTTGTTTGTATGGATTTTTTTGCTTGTTGTCTCCCCCATTAGACTGTGAGCTCCATGAGGGAAGGGATTGCCTTTTGCCTCTTTTGTATCTCCAGCACTTAGCTCAGTGCCTGACACCTAGAGGTGCTTAATAAATGTTTATTGGTCATTGATTTACTGACTAGAGAGGTTCAGGGACTGGCCAAGGGTCACATTACTAGTATGAGAGAGAGATGAGCCTGCAACTTTAGTCTTCTTGGTTTTGAACCAACTCTCTAATCACAAAAATACCTGGTGCATGCATCTTGTTTTAAGTTTTGCAAGGTGTTTTACATGCATTATTATCTCATAAGATCTCATCAACAATCTTGTGGAGCAAGTGCTATAATTGCTATTACCCTCATTTTGCAGATTAGGAAACTGAGGCTCAGAATGGTGATGTGACTTACCTTGTGTCACATAGCTAAAAAGGGTCAGAGGTGTTACATGAATGCAGTTTTCACCAAGCATCAGGCAGGTTAAGACCTCTTCCACCATACCTCATCACTTCTACAATTAAGCATATAGCACCACACTCCTCACTTGACAAGGCTGATTGTTTTTTTCCCCTCTGATTTTGTTCTGAGGAAGAAAGTACAGCCTCTTCATGTCTTCATATAATAAGCAATGCATTAAACATTAGCTAACAGTTGATCAATTTGGTTAGTTTTTATGGAAAATCAGCTCTTAGTTTTGCTTCTCAGTTTCATCATCTCTATTTGTAATTTCATGTACTCTGATTTTCAAGAATCTTTTTTCTTTCAGCTTGGAGCTGTTCATTGCTTGGTAGCATGTATCGGAATCGCAAGCTCAGTTCTTTTTATTGATGTATTCTTTTCATTTTATGAAGATAAGTTTTCAGAATTTCCTCTGAGGACTGTTTTAACTAAAATCCTTCACTTTTTCCAGGTTGTTTCATTGTTATATTTCTCTTTGGAAAGACTGTATGGTATTTTGTTATTGTTGTTGTTCAATTGTATCTGACTCTTTGTGACCCCCTGGACCATAAAACACCAGGCCTTTCTATCCTCCACTCTCTCTTGAAGTCTGTCCAAGCTCATGTTATAGTTGCATGTCACACAGTATAGCCTAGGGGTGGGGAACATGTGGCCTTCTAGGTCCTCAAGTGCAGCCCTTTGACTGAATCCAGACTTCACAGAAGTCATAGTGAATAGGCTGTTGGATTGGAAATCAAGAAGATTTCAAAATCCACCTCAGATGCTTACCTGAGTGAGTCTCTTAACCTTATTCAGCTCCTCACCAATATGGAGTCAGGTGTAAACTGGTAAATGTTTAACATCCAGCTCCCCTCCTCCCAAAAGGAGTACATGTGGCACACTTTAAACTTAATCCGCTTATTAACATTTTTTCCATCAATTTCTTAAGTCTAGATAACAAGCAGAACAGGAAATTAATCCTTGATCTGTAGTATTTGCCAATTTACGAGGTATAAGTATTCTCACTGAAAATTCAACAATCGGCTCAGAGAGCCAATTCAAGCTGGTTCCAGCACACCCCATGGTGGAGAACTTTGCCTCTGTGGTCAATGGTCCTATGATTTTTTATGTAATTGCATGATTTAAAAAAACATGCTAACAGACACCCACAGTTTCTTACAAAATCTCATTCTTCTATGACTATTGAAATACTTATTTTTCTTAGTGGTTGTTAAGTTTGCAATAAAAAAAATAGATTTTAAATATGTATTTTTTCTTTTGTTCCTTGACCCACTTATTATTCATGATGTTTTTAATTAGATTCCATTTAGGACTGCTTCTTACTCATAGTTCTTTTTGTGGTTTTTATTTAAGTACTGTAATAATTATTTAATTAATTATAGAAATTACTGTTGTAATTTAATAATAATCCAAAGCCCATTGGTATAGGCCTCTCTCCTTACTGGTGGAAATGAAGACCCTGCTCTGTGTGAGGGGCAGAGTGGAATTGATGAGAGGAGAGAAGGCCTACTTCAAGGCTTGTCTCTGGGAAGATATGAGAGGAGGTGGCAGTTTCCATCATGTCCTCTCTCCAGAATGTTTTCCTTCAGCAAGCTGAGGTAGGGTTGGCCTTTTTCATCTTCCTTCATGAAGCTGGAAGCCTGAAGCATAGCGTCATTCTATGCTTGAAGACTGGAAAGTTAGATGAGTCCAAGGAGGATCTGACCTTGAAGAGTCTTGAGAAGGACAGGCCCTTTGGCTGAGGCTGGAGAGCTCTCTCCTCTCACCAGCTCCACTCTGTCCTTTACAAAGGGCAGTCATCATCTCCACCTTTAAGGAGAATGTCCCATGCCAATGAACTACGGACTGGGATTACATTATCTTATGGTCTGTAAAGAATGTGATTATTATTTTTACCTTTTGATACTTGTTTGTGATTCCTTTATGTCTGAACACATGATCATTGCTTTTTTTGAAAATGTACTATGGGATGCCATGTACCATGGGAAAAATATATATATATATATATATATATATATATATATATATATATATATA
>NW_020950239.1:952060-955144 GCF_900497805.2 Vombatus ursinus | reverse complement strand
ATATATATATATATATATATATATATATATATATATATATATATATAAACATGTTCTTTAATGTTATCACTCATAAAATTCCACTAGCCATTCCTAATTTTTCCCATGATTTCTTTAGCTCATTATTTTCCTTTCTGCTTTTATTTCCATTAAGTTTATCTCTGTCCAAATTTTGTCTCCCCAAGTTCAACCTTTGGCCTTTGTCACAAGTTTAAATCTTTCCGAGGTACTTACATGGAATTTCTGCCAACTCATTTGGCTTAATTTTTGTCTTTCTTCTCTTGCTCCTTGTTCTATAACTTTTGACCATAGGAGCTGATAGTGATTAGCCAATACGGATCCACTTGTCAAATAAGCATTGGCCTGACCTGACAGTATAAAATGAGTAATTTGAAATTTTGCAAAGATGAAGTATATGCAATAAGCTATTGAATTTTTGTTGGCCAGTTATTTCAGCCACGGCCAACTCTTCGTGACTCCATTTGGGGTTTTCTTACCAAAGATTCTAGAGTCTTTTGCCATTTCTTTCTCTAGGTCATTTTTTACAGATGAGGAAAATGAGGCAAATGTGGTTAAGTGACTTACCCAAGGTCAAACAGCTAGTAGGTCTTCCTCAGGTCTTCATGACTTCAGGCCCAGCACTCTATCCATTGTGCCACCTGGTTGCCCATGCAATTGAATTAATGATATTAATAATAACAAAACCACTGAGATATTAAATTAGAGACATTCTTGTTTCAGTTCTTTTCAGAATGTCAGATCTCTTTACTTTCCATGGAAAATGACACTTTATGAAACATTTTGTAAACCCTTAAAAACTCTCTAAATATCAGTTAGTAGAATAATATTGTTATTTAAAAAAAGGTCTATTACCCTCTTCCATGGAGTATAACTTTTATGTCATAACACTTCTTATTTTAAGCATCTTTTTTTTATAACAAGCAATATCATGTTTCTTTGCTTCACCTCTATTTCAAAGATAGGAAGAGCAGCTGGAAAGAGCCAACAAAACTCAGAGGTTTAGATATAACTAACAACTAAATCCACTGGATATAGCTCAGGCTCTCAGCTGGCAATGGGGAATCTCAACACTAAGGATGACCCAACCAGATTCTGATGGCTGGGTGTCTCATTGTAGGTGCAATGGTAATGGAATTTCAGCAATATGCTTGTGGACAAGAGCACCTTTAATGGCAACACTCTCAGTAGTGGAAGGTAGGTGATGGAGGGGTTGACACTAAGCAGATTTGGGTCCCACCCTGGGATGCTATCAGCTGATAAGCGTCAGTTGACTGTTGAGAGCTGGTAGCTTTTGGTTTTCCATCTGGGAAGAAGGTGGCAGATGCTCTTTCACGATGAAGACAAAGGAGTCAGAGGATTACTGGGCCCAATCAGGTCCCACCTTCTACCTTCCTCCTCCCCTCACTGCGCACACACACAGATACCCTCATGGGGTCATAGATTAAAGAGTTTTCATGTGACTTTTGATAAATGTCCTTTTTATCTGGTGGAGGAAATCTTTATTTCATTTAGAAGATGTGCCCATTTGGATAATAAGCAATACCATCTCAGGGGAGTTACAATTTTTGTACTTGATATGTGACTCACCAATTGTATGAAATTGTAGCTTAACCTAAATCTGCATCTTCATCTCTAAAATGGTAATAATGATATTTGTGCTCCTTATCTTCCTAGGAATGTTGCAGGGATCAATTTAGACAATTAATGAATGCAAGGCAGTTCATAGCTATAAATGACAGGCAAAGTGTAGATTAAGCAGATAGGTGGTTCAGTGAACAAAGTATTGGATTTGGCCTCAGTAAGACCTGAGTTTGAATCCTGCCTCAGACACTTACCAGCTTTGTGACCATGAGTTAGTCATTAAACTTCTCTCAGCCTCACTTTCTTTATCTGTAAAATGGAGATAACAATGTTACCTACCTCATTAAGTGCTTGTGAAGATCAGAAGTATTTTGAAAACTCTTAGAGCCTATTTAATTGCCAACTATTATTATGCAAGTACAATTATCAGATTTTATCTAGCCAAATATTTCTATTTCAAAAATCATTTGCATTCTAGTAATAGAAATGACATTGACCCAATTTTCCACTCTATAAGAATAAATTATTAGAGTTAAGGTAATTAGCTAACTCTTCATATGGCATAGTATTCAAATGATGTCAATTAATATTCATGATGACCCTCAGAATGCAATATTTCTCCCAATGTTGTTCCAACAGATGTCAATCTAAGGAAGAAGAAAGCCAGTTCAATTCCATCTATTGTACTCTTTGACATTCTGGTTGACTCTTTCAAAAGCAATAGGAAGTGAAAGAGGACCTTGCAAACGCAGGCACTTAATGAGAACCTGCTAAGTGAATAAAGACTGAGTTAATGAAAGAATGAACGGATGAATGATGTAGCTGAGTTCAATGATGGCCTGTGAAAATTCATATCAGGGAAAGAACATATGATAGAAAAGACCAAAGCAATAATAAGGCTATTCAATGTTTTTAGACAAACGGATGCTGGTTTTTTTTTTAATTAACCAAAGGCAATGACCAAGGAAATTTTAAGATAAAATGAATTACAAAAAAAAAAGAAAGGATTATCCTGAAATAGCTAATTATCAACAAAGGAGAGCAACCAGTGGGAGAAATTGAGCTAATTGATGGATGAACTGTGTTTTAGAGTTGTTTAAAAAACTTGGGATTGTTAAGATAAGTGGGCTTTCTGATATCATCTTGAGATCCCCTTCTAAACGGAGTTTGTATCTTTGCATATCTGATTTCTACATGCCCCATAATACAGTTAACTAGTTCATAAACTGAATATCTGGATTTCTTTCTTTCTTTTAGGAAATAAGAGCAAGACACAAGACTCAGGAATCCTGTGCTCTGCCTCATCCCTCACTGGAAATGATTCCTTAGATGCAAAAATATATTGGGAAAACCTCTAGATTATTTTAAAGAATGAGTGGTAGGGAGAAGAAGAGAAATAAAGAAAAGGAGAAGGAGGAGGAAGGAAGGAAGGAAGGAAGGAAGGAAGGAAGGAAGGAAGGAAGGAAGGAAGGAAGGAAGGAA
>NW_020950239.1:948004-952050 GCF_900497805.2 Vombatus ursinus | reverse complement strand
GAAGGAAGGAAGGAAGGAAGGAAGGAAGGAAGGAAGGAAGGAAGGAAAGAAGGAAGAAAGGAGGAAGGAAGAAGAGAAGTAATAGTAGTAGTAGTAATAGTGGTAGTAGTAGTAGTAGTAGTAGAAGAAGAAGAAGAAGAAGAAGAAGAAGAAGAAGAAGAAGAAGAAGAAGAAGAAGAACAGAAACAGCAGCAGCAACAAACTCCCAATGAACTGAGTGCTTTTTTTTTAAAGTTTTGCTGATATCGAATTAGTGGAGCACGTGGGTTGTCTCTCACCCTTGTTATATGATTACATCATCTTTGTCAATTATTCATTTACCTCTCTGATGAGACCCTTCAAATCACTCCTCTGATACATTTTTTCCTAATAGTATGGTACAGCTTACTGGGAATGGCTTTTCACCAACTAAAAGAGAGCAGAAGGGGGCATATCAGGCACTGTGGGCAATCTGAAATAGGCATGTAAGTGCTTTCTGTGTACTGCCATATGGCCCAAGAGGGAAGTTCATGCCAGTGGCATTGTTGAACCCATGCCTTTCAGTTAGAGGAGAGAGGATATCCCAGTCCGTTTAATTTTGGAATCTAGTTTTCTATCCAGAAAATGGAGTGCTTATTCATTCATTCATTCATTCATTTATTATTGTTTATTTATTAATTTTTTGGTAACACTGACCTTAGGCTTTTCCTCAACAGCTTAACAGTTTCTTCAGACTTAAATGCAGGAGTACAGATTCCTGACATTCTAGAAAGAAGGAGTTTCTGAACAAAGAGAACTAGGGCACCCACATGGCTTCCTGAAGCTGGAAGATGAGTAAAAGATCAAAGGCACAACATGGGTGATACTGTCTGAGGTTCCCATGAATTATTCAAACAATGCAGGTTTCAAGGGGAAAAGCTTACCTGTTTCCCATTTCCAAAGTGTGTTTTCCCATGAGGGAGAATACAAAAAAAAAAAAAAAAGGTGGTTCTGTGGGTCAAAAGAGAACTGTGGAGGACTCTAAGAAATACAGATTTCATCAGAATTTCGAGAGATTGTCCTGGTGGCCTCTCCAAGTTCAGTGCTCTTCCAAGAAGGGGCACGGACACCATGATAGCAGAGTCAGAAGAAATTTAGGACTTTAGTGGGAAAGAGGGAGCTACCAAAGAATCAGGTGAATAGTGTTCTGGAGGCTTATCATGAGTCTCTTGCTACCTTTCATTTATTTATAAGTTCTAGAAATTCCTTTGGGTCTAACTTTTTTCTTTTTTAATTTAATTTAATTTTCTTTTTTAATTGTCCTGTGCTTACAATGGATTTTCTGTTCTGAGTACTTATATATTACTTACATGGGAAATGAGGACCTTGTTACAATTGTGGAAAGCTAAACATGAGTTATAAAAAATTGTATTTGAAGATTTCCTAAAAAAAAAAAAAAAGCAGGTATGGGAAGGGAATAAGCATTTCTATAATGCCTACTATGTGTCAGGCAATGTGCTAAGCACTTTGCAGATATTATCTAATTTAATCCTCATAACAACCCTGAGAGATAGATACTATTATTATCCCCATTTTACAGTCAAAGAAAATGAGGCAAACAGAGGTTGAGTAACTTTCCCAGGGTCACATAGCTCATAAGTGTCTGAGGCCAGATTTGAATTCAGGTCTTCCTAACTTCAGGTCTGGAGTTCTGGTCACCGTACCAGCTAGCTGCCTAGAGGGCAATAAGAAAACAAAAAGAATTTCACACCTTTGGAGTCAGTCCCCAAGACTGGATTTGGTTCATATGAACCTAGAGGTTATGGTGGGGGGATTTTTATGTCCCAGATTACATTTAGCATCAATCAACTTCTTCCATCACAAATGTTTGTGGGCACGTCCCAAGGTCAATTAAGACAATGGTCTAGTCCTATAGATTCCACTGTGTTTTGCTCATGAGAATCACAATTGATGCTGTGATTGCTCAAAATGAGTATTTCTCATAACACGGCCTTTTTACCCATGAACTCTGCAAGCCAATCTCTTTTTAAGGTTGTGGAATGTTCTATTAGTCTAGTCAGAAATTACCTTAAGGGAATTTGAAATAAACAGAGGGAAGCTTTTTTTTAGTTCCATATTTTTACTTAGTCTACAGTTTCTCATGAAACCAATGTCATTTTATTCTGAATAATGACTGATCTGATGCAGTTATTTCTATGATTGGCTAAGTGCCCTACTGTTGTTTAATAAGAATGCCATAGAGTCAAAATCTGATTCATTCAAAATCCATCTTTGTCCCAGGCCTTATTCTTATCAAGTTTTCTGCAAAAAAGATACAATCTTGAATACGGCAGCAGATGACAGTAAAAACCTCCAGAAGATAAAAATTAGTTGGCATAGGAATGGATTAGATCAGGGTTAAATCTCAATTTGTTGCATGAGTAGGACTTGACTTTGCATAGAAGCAGAAAGGCAGTTATGTCATGGCATTTTCTTGGGTGCAAATTTAGAAAAATAGAAGTCAACTTCTGAAGGCTAAAGGGCAGATGAAGAGTTAACAGTTAGAGTTTGTCCACCAACCAGACTCTTGGTTGCCATATTTTCTTGTGTAAATCATCAACTGATACTTAATTTAGTGACAATCATTTGTATTCCTTAGCTAATCAAATGAAAATTCATTGCTTGGCCACTAGTAGGTTCTATGTCCAGACACTGAAATATATAAAAATAGCAGCACTAACCCTGTTCAGTTAGATTTTACCGTTTTTCACTTACGTTCACCAAAATTACTCCAAATGGAAAAAGAAGACTCATTTCTTTTGCCACCTCAAATCCAGATCAATCCAAAAGCAGTTATTAATTCAATTCACCTGAACAATAATTTATTAAATGTTTTGTTAATATGAAAAAATACTTCACTGTTATGTTCAAGACACTGTAGATAAAAAGTCCCTGTTCTCAAGAGGTTTCCATTCTACAATCCTATTACTCATCGAGGCTTCTGAGGCTCCCATTTCTTTCTGATCTTCACTCCTCTAAAACTCTATTTTGTATAGACCTCCTTTGCTGATTCCAAAGCTCCTGACCTCTCCCTCTTACAGACCTCATCTTCTGAATATTTATACATTTAGTTAATGTTTTATGGGTTTCACAACTAGGTGGCACAGTGGATAGAGTTCAGGAAGATCTAAGTTCAAACCTGGCCTCAGATATTTTTCTAACTGTGTGACACTGGGTGAGGTGCTTAATCTCTCTCAGCCTGTTTCTTCCACCATAAAATGGGGATAATATTGTCACCTACTTTCAGGGGTTGTTGTGAAGATCAAATCAGATAAAATTTGTAAAGCATGTAGCACAGTCCTTGTCATGTAGTAGGCGCTTAATAAATGTTTATCATCATCATCATCATCATTATTACATTTATCTCATAAGTTCAGAGTTTAACGGGCTCGTTCAAGGTCCTACAGCTCCTGGCAACAGAAACAGGACTTTGGCCATTTTCATCTGTCTTCTGATTCCTCGACCTATGCTCAGTCTAATACACTACAATGATGCTCATCACCCAAGGCTGCCTCATAGCCCTATAGGTCCATAAAAGCTGATATTCATGCTGCTATCCATTTGAGGTAAATTAATAAATATTTCTAGAAGAACTTCATCAAATACTCAGCTCATTAACACTACACAGCAAATATAGCTATTCTTGCGGCTCAAGTCTCCATGGGATTGGGAAAAAATGTGCCATGACTCTTATTGCTTCCAATTATATTATCATCATAAGCTTAGAGCTAGATGGGCATCCAGTCAGCTAGTCAATCTCCCACATTTTACATACAATCCAGGGATATTTTGCCTCATTTTTCTTCTGCCTCCGAGAATCACTCATGAGACCATGACGATTCAGAGTCGGGCTAAATAGATCCAATTGTGAGACTCTTTTACTCTGAATCAGACTGTCCTGGGGTAGCTCTAATTTCACTATGGCAAAGGATAGACTAAAAGCCACACTGCCTTCATTTATGGGATGGCTTTATTTCTCTCTCTCTCTCTCTCTCTCTCTCTCTCTCTCTCTCTCTCTCTCTCTCTCT
>NW_020950239.1:943856-947994 GCF_900497805.2 Vombatus ursinus | reverse complement strand
TCTCTCTCTCTCTCTCTCTCTCTCTCTCTCTCTCTCTCTCTCTCTCTGAGTTTCTTGGCTTTAGAAGCAAGTAACACACCAGAACAGTGGGCACTGACTGGATAGGGTCTATACAGAGAGAAGACATCACTCTATGATCATCTAAAATACAGACTTTGTTGAGGATTGTGTCTTGCCAGACACCAGTGCAGTGAGACTTGATTTCATCAGGATTCCATCATCTCTAAGGAGTGGTGTAAAAATCCCCCTTGTCACTCTCTACAAAACTCAGATGTGTATAGGAACTTCCCAACCTTTGACAATTACCACTTGTGTGGCCTTAAGCAAGACTCTAGACCTCAGTTTCCTCATCTGTATGATGAGGAGGATTAGACTCTGACCTCTCAGGTCTGTTCCAACTTTGAACCTATGACCCTATCATTGGATCAAATCCCTTCAAGCCCTAGAGATCATCCCATGGTGTCTTAGCATAGAACATGGGGGAAAAAAAGAAAGAAAAATAAAAGAAGAATAGCATCGCCCATCTCTGTGTGAGTATAGAAGGGTTTCTTTGTTGTCCTAATGATTTTGATTCCAAATTTATCAGAATGGAAGTGACCCATATGGTATGTGTCTAATTTAATGACTGTAGATAGAAAAGACAGGATGTGTACTTTTCTTTGAGAGAGAATGTGTGGGAGACGATGGGAAGTCAGGGGGAGGGCTCCCAAGGTATATTAAAAGCAGTATCTACCATATGTGTTTGTTTAATTCTTCTTTAAAAGGTATTGAAACTATCCTGGAGAATCACTATTATTTGCTTAGGGACCTAAAGCTCAGTTCTTTGATATGGCATCCTGGTTGGGCACAGCTTGCAAAGAAGCTGTGCCCAACTGAATCAATGCTTTATCCTTGTTGAATATATTTTTCCCTGATACGGCTAAGTAAACTTCCTTTGGTTAACTATCTATGTCTATGAGTGTCTCATTTCATTCCAATTCCATACCTGAAGCCCTAGACCATTCTAAATCAGGCCCAGCCTACAAAACAAGGAATGGTGTTTGGAGACAGAAGTTCTAGCGCTTATTGTTGTAAAATAGTATTATTTCCCATCCTAGACCAGCCTAAGGAATCCACAACAATTCTCAAAGGGTCAAGATTCTTCTGAGTTATTGCCACTCTGACAAAAGCCACAAAATGCCATCATAAGGTAAGAGCTCAGCTCCTGTAGCTCAGCTGCATGATTTCTTTTGTAGTGGAGCTTTGCACATGCCTAGGTGATGGAGACATCCATGTGGGAGATGGCAGGGACCTGCTTCTAGGAGAAGACAGTCTGTGTTCCCCTAACACATGGGTGAGAGCGCCCTCTTTCTATTGGCCATATAGGTGGAATTGGCTGCAACACTATCAGAAAGGGAGAGTCTCCCTGTCACTGGCAGCATCCAGCTCCTCAGCTTGTTCAGGCTTGGAGCACCTTCTAGGCAGTGGAGGGGTTTATTGAAGTTCTGTGTTGATAGCTCCATGCAGGTCCCCTCTAGGAGGGAATAGCTGCTATGTCACTCAATCATTCAAAATTCTTTGATTATATGACAGATACCTATTCCATATGTAGGTGAGGAAAGTAAGTCTCAGAGAGGTCCAAGCAGTCAGCTGGCAAAGGGCAAGGGCAGGCTTTGAACCCCAGTCCTCTGACTCCAAATCCATCCATCTTTCCAAAGTGACATGGCAATTCTCATCTGAAGCCTCATCCTCTCATCATAGGAACAATGACAACATAATATACTTCAGGCATTTCCAACTATGCTAGAAAGACATTAAATATTGGCCCAGTGATGGATTGCATATCTGCTTCTGGAAGTCCAGTCGCACTAAACTCAGAGATGCTTGGCACAGGCTTAGCTGCAGGGTGAATCATCTTCCAGCCACAGCAGATTTCAAAGACGACCATCCTACCAAGTCTGAGAAGGGTTTGGTTCTGTGTTGACAAAGAGAACACCCACATCAAAGAGCAGCAGTTATTATTCTGTCCCTTCACAGCCTGAAGGCCAGGTGTGCTACATTTTACTCCCTCCCATCCCAGGTTCTCCAGTGGCTTTAAAGGGAACAGGGAGGAGGTGTCTAGTCCTGACCAATAGCATTCCCTCAATTTTAGGGGACCCCTAGCACCCCAGCTCCATTTAACCATTTAACAGATTAACTTTTAAAGAGGAATATTTACCTCAATGGTACACCAAAAACAAATATACCAACTATTCCCACCTCCTTGCCCCACTCTGTTACAGCCCCACACACACCTGGGGTAGGGCATGGTGTCCTCTTATACTTCCTCTGTCTTGGGAAAGGAAAGGGGATTAGGTTCACATCTTATATCACTTCCTACATGACATCAGTCCCAAGTTCTAAGTCCAAAGTCCCCCTGGGCTTGAGTCTTAGTACCCAAGGCTTTCCTGGTGGGCTGGCAGCAGCATCCAGCATGGAGTCCTGACTCCAAGATCTTGAACTGGGCCTAAGGACTACGCAATGGCTTTCTGCTCCTAGACCTGAAAAAAGACAAATTAAATAGACCAAAACCCAAGCCTAATTTTGGGTACCATCAAACCAAACAAACAAACAAAATAAAAGGAGGTGGACATTCCTCTCATACCAGCTTAGTTCATGGAGCCCATCTGATGGATGGACTTTCACCTCCTGAATGCTGCCAGAAAGAGAGTGAGACTTCCTCAGTCCATTAGCTTTAAAATACATCCTGTTATAGCTACAAAGACAGTGCAAAGGGGCTGCTTCTACCTGGCAGCAGAAGAAAAGAAAATGTCTTCTCCCAGAAGCAGGTGCCCCTCATGTCCCACAGGGGTGCCTCCATCTTAGGCGATCTGAGCATGTGCAAAGCTTTGCTTACAGAAAAAATTATGGAATTTTGAAGTTAGCACCTAAGGAGCTTCTACACGTAGTACTAGGCATGGGCCTGACCTCAACTATTTTTTTAGAGGCTCCATATTTTTATTTATGATTCAGGCAAGCTGACCACTTCTACACATAAAGGAAACTGTTCTTCATGTTCCCTAATCATACCACTGGAACTGGTCCAGACATTGTCATGAGTGGAACCAGAGGGACCCGAAGGTGGGGTCTGGTATTCCCTGAAGACATGCAGCTTCCTTTCATTCTGTTTATACCTGGCAATGAGTCTAGTTTATTTTGAATAGTCAGCTTTGTGGAACATGTTCTAGGCAAAAGATAAAAACAAATGCCCATGAGGGTAATAACCTTGAACAAGAAAACTTATCTGTTCACTCTATACAAATAACATCTGTTAGAAAGGATTCTTGGAAAGTGGATTTCAAGACACTTTCACGTTCTTACTTTGGCTTCACCAAAAAATAAACATCTGTGTTCTTCTAATTTCATTTGTTATGTAAGTCAACATAATTTTTGTATGCTTATGGAACCCCTAGTTAAATAGTCCCTCGTGGAGAGACTTTGGATATTGTTGTATTTTTAAGAGAAAGGGAACCAAATCTTACTGGGCTAGAGGGAGCAGTTATCTGATATCTTTGAGGAAGTCTGTGTGAGACATTCAAAGACTAATAGAAAATTGATTCATGAGGAGACCTGGTGAGTTAACTGTCATGGAGAAAAAGTCTGGGAGAGACTATGAAAATTAAGTGCCATTTTTGAGATTTAAAGAAACATATTGAAAGAACTAAACTTGTCTCATTCTGGAGGCAATACATTGGAGAATATATTGTGAGAATTCCTAAGGGCCTTGAGCAAAACCCTGAGCCAACCAAATTGTTGGATTTTGGTTCCAGTACTCTAAGGAATAAGCAGTTGTATCTCTTGCTGAGAAGTGACCTTTCTCACCAACAATTTATTGTCAAAATATTCCTCGATATTTCTGTATTATCGATTATAGCTAATAAAATATATGGCTAGTAATACTAATGTCCTAAACTATGAATTTGGGTTTTGAGACTTTTCTTTCTTCCTTCCTTCCTTCCTTCCTTCCTTCCTTCCTTTCTTTCTTTCTTTCTTTCTTTCTTTCTTTCTTTCTTTCTTTCTTTCTTTCTTTCTTTCTTTCTTTCTTTCTTTCTTTCTTTCTTTCTTTCTTTCTTAGCAGTTAGGGTTAAGTGACTTGCCCAGAGTCACACAGCTAGTAAGT
>NW_020950239.1:896433-943756 GCF_900497805.2 Vombatus ursinus | reverse complement strand
TCCTCCTCCTCCTTCTCTCTCTCTCTCTCTCTCTCTCTCTCTCTCTCTCTCTCTCTCTCTCTCTCCTTCTCTCTCTTCTCTTAATAAACTGGTAAACTGGTAAACTCATCAAAAATTGATGAGTCAGTTTTTGTTTTTAATTTTTAGGTCATTCAAAAGGAAATATCCAAATATACCCCCTTGATGACTATCAAATTTGAGTGATAATGATACCTAGTATTTCTCTAGTACTTTAAGGTTTGCAAAGCACATTATAAATATTATCTTATTTGATCCTCACAACAACCATTGGAAGTAGGCATTGTTGTTGTTATATAGATGAGGTAGACAGAAATTTAGTGACTTTCCCAGGGTCACACCTAGTAGGTATCTGAGGACAGATTTGAACTCAAGATTTTCTATCTCCAGGTCCAGCACTCTCTCCACTCCATCCATAAGCTGCCCTAGCAGACCCTAGCCCCCTCAGGTGAGGTAATGAATAAAGTAACAAGATAGCCACTGAGTCCTGGGGGCTTGATGTGTTTGATCCCAAGGACATTCAAGAGTCATAATCTTCCCTTTAGACTGAGAGCTCCTAGAGGACAGATTCTGTCTCTTGTCTTACTTTGTATCCACTTAGACCAATGCTTGGAACAAAGTAGGTAGTTAAACAATGCTTATTCTTTGACTGTAGCAGCTCTGTCCTCTATATCATGATCCAGTCGGATCACCACGTTAGGGGATGTGAATTTAGTTACTTAGCAAAAATACGGCTACCCAACAGGACTCATTGGTGTTACATGTGAGGGTGTAATAGAAAGTCTGTTATACATATTTAGGACAAATATTTATATACTGGAAAAACTCTACATCTATGTCGCATGCCAGCCAAATTGGCCTACTTGCTGTTCCCCTAACAGGACATTCCATCTGCCTCTGGGCCTCTGCCTAGGCTGATCCTCATGTCTGGAATGATCCCCTCCCTCACATCTGCCTCTTAGAATTCCAGTCTTTCTTTAAGGCTTAGCTCAAACTGCAGCTCCTCTGGGAAGCCTTTACTGATCTCCTCCCTTCATGCTCTCAGCCTTCAGAAATTACTTGGTATCTACTTGCATAAACTTTGTATTTGCTTCTCTATGTCTACATTGTTTTCCTCCTAAATAATGGAAATTCCTTGTGGGTAGAAACTGATTCAATTTTGTCTTTGTATCCCAGGTCCCTAGCACAGTGTCTTACATGAATAAATGTCTGCTAAATTGAATTAATATCACAAAAAGAAATTGTGAAAATTCTCAGTATGGCAAGAGGAAAAAAAAATCTAGTTAGGTCATGTTCCAGTAGTTATCATGATTTTTTCTTTTTTTCTTTCTTTTTTAACGTGAATTATTTGACTTGTCCTGGACCCATTTTAGTTCTTCCTTCTCAAGGTTTCTAAAATTATTCCAGTGAATAGAACTTTCACGTGAGTGAGAATCCCATTTCTTTCTTATTCTTTTTTCTTTTTTGGTGAGTCAGATAATACTTATATGAGTAACCCAAGGTTCCATAAATATAGAATGTGATTAAGAAGAAATAAGGCTGAGTTCAGCTGCGGGTGAGTCAGCAGCTGCTCTCCTTGAGCAGGTGTTCATGTGACAGGGGGAATACAGGAGAGGCAGCCTTGAAGTTCAGCGGATATGAGCCATTGGTTTGCCATAAATGTACAGAATAATAAATTATAAGCAAACATGGAAACATGATATTCACAAATGGATAAGATATCCAGGCTGGTTTCACATTAAACATATTCAGAACTGCCACCAAAGAAGAAAGTATTATTATTATTACTATTATTATTATTATTATTGTTATCAGCATCAGCATTTTCAACATCACTTTCATCTCATCTTTTTTATTGTGGGGTTCAGATAGAAACAGTCCTTGGACAAGTCACCATATTACTATTATTCTTTTATAGTTAATGTTCTACAAACTACTGCAAGGCTACTATAAGCACTGCTTTTTTATTTGAATAAAAAGTATTAAAATGTAAATTCATTCTCTAAGCTCATTGAAAGCACCTTTGGCACAAGCCTAATGGGAGACTGGACAACAGGGTGTCTGATGCCATATATCTCATCTTGTCCCCTTATACTTTTAATTTTCTGTCTTAGGGCTAGATATTTTGTTGCACACAGCTTGGGGAGATTATGAGTTTTTGGTGTGGAAACATCTATTAAATATTTTTCTTGTTTTTTTTTTAATCAATCTTGTGTCTGAGCAATGGTGGAGAACAATTCTGTTGGTCAATTAGTCAATAAGCATTTGTTAAGCACCTACTATGTCCTACCATGTGCCAGGCATTGTGTTTAGTGCTGAGGATACAAAAATAAAGGAAAAGACAATACCTACTCTGAGGAATTTACATCTTAATAGTGGAAAACAACAAAGGAAAGTGAAAGGGGGTAGAGACATTAAAATTTGTTGAATGATTTCTCCAGAACATTTTGGAGACCATATTATAGTACAAGGATTTCTCATTTATCAGTCATTTATATCCATAACAACCTTCTGGCAAATAATCTAGCCACCATCTATTGTAGGCATTATTTTTTTCCCAGTCAACAGTGATAAGCAACAGTGATATTCTTTTTCTCCACATATTCTCCAGGCTCCCTTGTTATGTCTGTTGACAATGACTTGGCCTGGAATCGTCATTCTAAACCCCTATTTTCCACAGGCAAGTCCATGGGAAGGCTATTTGTTTGATGTTTCTTTGTTGACGTGTTGTTGGCTGCGTCCATGCAGATGTTGCCCATGGAGGGTTTTTTGATTCCTTTATTAGATCTTAATCATTTCTTACCCTCTCTCTGGAGGTAAGCCACTTCAGCAGTGGTTGACAAATCCAATGGCATCTACCTCTTGTCAACTTTTATCATTGCTTATCCCCAAAAGATTCTAAAGGGCTTTGTTTTTAACCACTTTATCATATGTTATAAAAATATCTATCAATCATTTTCAGTGTATTTTGAGGCTTTGGTTATATTTTTTTTATTTGTTTTAATATCAATTATAATTTCTAAAAATTGTATAATGGAGATTTTCAACACCTTTGAGTCTTTCTCCTTCAGATTTTAGTAGCTCCTTAATTGCAGCTCTTATTTTGTCCAGTCTAGGCTTGGGGACAAAGTTTTGTTTTATTTTTAATGATTGTCCAGAACAGGACAGCAATATTTCTTGTGTGCCTTAGAGGTGAAGATAAAGTTGAAAAAAAGCAATGTGAATCCCTTGTTTATAATTCTTAAAAATGTTTCCAAATCTGTTACAAGACACTACTGGTTTGTTGTTGTTCAGTCATTTCAATCATGTCTGGCTCGTCATGACTCCATTTAGGGGTCTTTTTTTGGCGCAGATACTGAAGTAGATTGTCTTTTCCTTCTTCAATTCATTTTACAGATTGGAGAACTGATGCAAACAGAGTTAAATGACTACATATGATATCTTTGTTCCATTTTATGCACATTTATGGTTCAGTTGCTTTAGTGGCCAACATTTCATCTTTGCTGAAACATTTCTATCATGTAAAGTTTTGCTATTTCTGATTTATTCAGATCTATTTCATCCTCTTATAATTCTTGAAAATAAAAGAGTGGTGCTTGTTCTGCTGTCTTCTGTGTCAAGCTGATTATCATAATTGTCTGAAGTAAGGCCACCCTACAACTCTCTGCCACCCCACCCATAATTAGGTTCATAGAATCAGTTTAATCACATTAGATAAGGGTTTAACTCAATTAGTCATATTTTCAGAGTCCCAATTAGATATTGTTTCAGTTTCTGCCAGACTTTTGCAGATACTATAGGGCTCCCAGAACACACAAAGACTCATCTGTACATCACCCTGATTGTCATTCCCTTACAATGTGAAAAAGAGTAAAATCGTAATAGAGGCTTCAATGTAACTCTTTCAGATCTAGACAAATTTAACAAAAAGAGGAACAAAGTAGAAGTCAAGGCCCTGAATAGAATTTTAGAAAATGTAGATATGAGAGATCTCTGGTTATTACTGAATAAGAATATAAAGAAAGATACACATTTTAAGTTGAGCAAAGTGCTTTTATAAAAACCAATCACATTTTTATGGCAGAAGACAGTATAAACAAATGCAAAAACCAGATATGTTAAACAAGAGTCTACTTAACATAATGTAACAACAATTATAATAAATAAAGGGCTCTTGAATGAGTTAAATTTAAATAAAAAGTAAAAGAATTGTTGGATCAACGAGTAAATCAAAGTAACAGTTGACAATTTCATAAAATAAAATTACAATAATAGTATAACACATTTTTTTTTGCATAGATTCAAAGCAGTCCCTAGTGGAAAATTTAAGTCTCTAAACACATTTATCAACAAAAGAAAGACGAGGTCAATGAATTTGACATAGGTCTTAAAAAAGAAAAAAATAAGAAAAATATCAAATAAAAATTCCAATTGAACTACAAAATAAAAATTCAGAAAAAATCAAAGAAGAGATATACAAAATGAAAAGCATAAATCAATTAGATCTAATAAAATGGGTAAACTATTAACCAATTTGATAAGTAAAGAGGAAAGGGGAATCAAAATGCCAAAACCAAAAAGATAAAAGGAGAAATCATAACAATTCAAGAGGAATAAAGATAATTATTAGAAACTATTTTGTCCAAATAACTAAGTTGATAACTTTAAATGAAAAGGATGAATATAAAATTATAAAATAACCAAATTATCAGAACAAGAATTAAATATTTTAATAAACCAATCTCATAAAGATAAATTGAACAAGGCAAAGGACTAATCCCTGTCCAGAAGTGCACTGGTATGGTAGTCTCTCCTCATTTGTGGAGATGAAGTCTCTGCTCTGTGTGAGGGTTGGGATGGAGTTAGCAAAAGGGAAGAGCTTCAGTTCTCAGCTAATACCCCTTTGGGGATTTTTGAAGCCAGAGTCTCCCTTTGGAGACTCCCCCCAAAGCAGTCTTCTTTGAGCTTCTTTCCAGCTTTGATGGAGAAGATTGAAGAAGCTTACCTCACTTTACATTGCTGAAGGAAAAGCCTGTGGGAAAGTATGAGAGGAGCAGGAAGTCTCCTTCTTATTCCTTTTCCCAGCTTGGTACTCCAAGAGACTTCAGGGAGTTTTGCCTTGGGTGAGATCCAAGACTCTCTCTTGGTTGAACTGAGTTACCTTGCTCCCAAAGCGAGATTTCCTCCAACTTTGTATTTTCTAGTATATAATCTCCTATGTATACTTTCCCTGATTTCTGTTTTGCTATGATGTGGATAAATGAGTTTCTTTGTTATTCGTTATGTGCACTCATTGTTGAATTGGTATTAGGTGGGGAAGGAATCAAGACTTAGATATAGAGTTTTTTTTTTTGTATCCTCAGCACTAAACACAATGCCTGGCACATGGTAGGACATAGTAGGCGCTTAACAAATGCTTATTGACTAATTGACCAACAGAATTGTTCTCCACCATTGCTCAGACACAAGATTGATTAAAAAAAAAACAAGAAAAATATTTGTTAAAAGATGTTTCCACACCAAAAACTCATAATCTCCCCAAGCTGTGTGCAACAAAATATCTAGCCCTCCTCCCCTCTGGAAAAAGTGACAAAACAATCAAAAGTTAGATGGAACCCAATCATATCCCCTAAATGAACAGTATTTAAAGGAAGTGAAGGACATTCTTCTAGCCCAGTACCCTTCTGTCTGCAGATAGCAGAGTCATGGCCTCTGGCCCCAACCTCCTGCTTCCTCTCCTGGCAAGCATCCATTGGAGGAAGGTCAGGGAGAAGTGGCAAGAGTGACCTATTCTGCATTCCTTTGAGTCACATAAAAACAAGACTTAATGTGCGCCTCTTTACCCATGTGTAGAGGACTCACTCTCTTCTTGCTACACTAATTACACAAAACAATAATAAAAAAAACCTCAGAACCACAAGGATTTACAAATTAATTCTGTCAATTATTTTAAAAAAATAATACCATTGTTCTTACAAAAATTGAGAAAAAAGAGATCCTCCAAAATTCTGCTTATGAGATAAGTATGGATCTGATACATACATCAGTTGTTCTATCAACAAGCATTTATTAAGCAGTTATTAAATGCTATGCACTGTGCTTAGTACTAGGAATACAATGAGAGGTAAGACACAAGGTCTTGCTCTCAAGGAGTGTATATTTTAATAGGGGAGGAGGGAAAGCAACAGAGAAATAACTAGAAAATATTTCAAACTATACTTTCTTCCAACCTTCTCTATTACCATTGAGGGTACCACCATTCTCTCAGTCACTCAGTCTCCATGTAGGTGACATCCTCAAATCCTCACTCTCTCTCAACTCCCCTATTCAACCTCTTCCCAAGACCATTTGATTTTACCTTTTTTAATCTCTTACAAGGTCTCATCTCTCCTGACACTGCTTCCTCCCTGGTACAGGTCCTCATCACCTCATGCCTAGACTAGACCAATGGCCTGCTGTTTGAGCTCCTTGCCTGAAGTTTCTCCCTGTTCTAGCCCATCCTTTATTTAGCTACAAAACTGATCTTTGTAAAATGCAGGTCTGACCATAGCATGCCCCATTCAACAAATACAAGTGACTCCATATTACCTCCAAGATAAAATGTAAAATCTCCTGTTTGGTTTTCTTCAGTAACTTGCTCCCTCCTTGCCTTTATATATGGTTCTCTTACACCTTAACCCCTCTCCCTATATGCTATTACAATCCAGTGACACTGACCACCTTGCTTTTAATTGAATTTGACACTACCTCTCTTCACTGAGCTTTTTCACTGGCTGCTGCCCATGCCTGGAACTTTCTTCTCTATCTTAGTTTTCCTGTCCTCCTTCAAGTCCCAGCTAAAATCCCACCTTCTACATGAACCCTTTCCCATTGTCCCTTAATCTTAGTGCCTTCCTTCTGAGATTAAGCCCAATTTATTTTATGTATATATGTGTGTTTGTGTGTGTAGATAGCTAGATATAAAATATACACATATACACATCTATATAGATATACATACATACACATATATTTGTGCATGTGTGTGCATATATAATGTATATAAGCATATTATACATATGTATGTAGTTTGTATGTAATTGTTTGCATATTGTTTTCCCGATTAGACTGTGAGCTCCTTAGAGCAGGGACTGTCTTTTCTTTCGTGTCATTCAGTGCTTGGAACAGAACCTAGCACATATATTCAAAGACTGTAAGTTGCTGAGCAGATATTGACTTGAATTGATAGGGAGAGTTTCCTCATCCAAGAGTTCCCTATATCAATGAAACCCCAGGCCCAGACTTTAGCCTTATTCCTATCCCATATTGATCCATATCCCTTATTTCTTATCCCATAAAACCCTCATAGAAAATACAGTTAACACTGGAGGTCTTTATCTTAGTCTTTTTTTTCTTCTTTTCAGATTCTGTGGATCCAGAACACTCCATCTGTTATCTCTCACTCTCACAAAATGACAGGTTCATGTCCTCCAATCATTCACATCACTAAATACATCTTTTGCACCACTTCCAACACATTTTATTAGCAACATGATGCAACCCTGTTTTCACTTGAAGTTATAGGACATGAATATGTCTTGAAATAAAGATAACATGGCCTAGTTTGGACATAGTGAATTTGTGATCTCTCTATGACATCCAGTTCAAAACATCCAGTAGCACTTTGAAATGTGTGGATGGAGCTGAAGAGAGAACAGGGTTCAAAATGAGGATGTGAGAATTATGGGCATAGAGAAAGACATTAAGAAAATGGAGAATATGCAGAGGAAGGTATTTAGAATAATTGAGAGTTTTGAATGCATGGGACCTGACAAAATCACCAAGGGATGGAATATAAAAGATGGAGCCCAGGACAGAACCTTGAGGTATATCCCCTTAGAGGTCAGGATATAGATGATGAGCCAACAAAAGAGACCGGGAAAGAGAAAACATTTTCAGATTTTGACACGCATTTCAATCTTATGATCATAGATTTGGAGAAGTATGGGAATTTAAGAGTCATTGAGTTCAATCCTCTCAGCCCTTATCACAGTTCCTGTAACATAGTAGGTCCTTAATATATATTTATTAATTTTATAGTTAAGGGAACTGAGACCCAGAGAATTTAAGTGATTTGCCCAAATACATGACTATATTTGAAATGGGATTCAAGGCTAGTGCTTTCTGACTCCAAGTCCAATCTTTGCATTAGATTACAGATAGCTTCTGTCTATCTGTATAGACTTTTTCTGTATGCACTGAATATAGGTGGACCATTAGCAAGTTGGAAATGAAAGGTTCAGGCTGGAACATATTTGGGAGAATATGTTTTGTTTTCAAAATTCCCAAGTCACTCATCATCATTGTTCAGTCATTTCAATTGTGTCCTACTCTTTGTGACTCCAGCAGAATTAGTGATGTCAGCAGAGCCAAGAAGACTTGGTTTCAATGTTGGCCTCTAACAAATACACAGTATAGGATCCTAAGCAAGTCACTTCAATTGTCAGTGCTCTAGGAAACTCTCTAAGAGTGTAAGTTGCTAATATTGTGTCAGCCTGCATTTCTAGAGCACAATTAGGGTAATCTCACTTGAAAATTACTTAGACCAATGAAATCACATATCTAGTCCCTATTCCTATCCACACCCCTAAATAGAAGCATGACAGGTTATCAGAAGTTGTAGATAGGTTAGGACAGGGGTGGGGAACCTGTAGCCTCAAGGCTACATGTGGCCCTCTAGGTCCTCAAGTGCGGCCCTTTGACTGAATCCAAACTTTGGACCTAGAGGGCCACATGTGACCTTGAGGCCACAGATTCCCCACCCCTGGTAGACTGAACATAGATATGAAGTACTCACATTGATGAAATCATGGGCTCATTCACATGTCATGTGACAAATCCCTGGGACATACAAGGATCTCTAGAACAGGGCTTCTCAACCCAGGCTCCAGAGCCTTTATTTATTTATTTTTTTTTTATAACTCTACTTCAATATAATTGGTTTTCTCTGCAAGATTAAGTATTTTATTTCATGCATTTGAAAACATTCTGAGAAAGAGTCCATGGGCTTCACCAGACTGCCAAAGGAGTCCATGACATGTTGAAAATGAAGAGGGGAGAAGAGCGGGAACATCTGAGGATTACTCAGCAAATGAGGAAACCTTTAGGTCAAGCCTGGTGGCCTAAAGCAAAAGAAACCTTGTTTCCTTAACACTGGGTATTTTGTGATATTTCAGCTCTGTCAGTAACCTGGGATCCAAGGATTCCAATGAATAAGAATCTGATTGGCTATTCCCTGAGGTTAGTGGTTCGGAAGAGAAGAAAAAGCTCATAATGTGGGCTGAGGATGCCCCACTTGGCTGAACCACAGGATCTGGGTGCTCAGGAAGGGAGGTTTAGGAAGATTAAACTGCATGGGGTTATTGCCACATTAGAAATCGCAAAAATGAGGAAATTTGATGCACCAATGAAAACTAGCCCCTGTCAAGATGCAATCTAAAGTAAAAACACCAAAGTCCAAGCAATAAATATTATAATTTTCTCCATTTTTTCAGTTTGGAGTTCTGGTAAGAGTGTTAAAAATTCAAAACAATGCTAGATTTGGCAGGAAAGTAATGATGGACAGGTGTAAAGGAAGCTTGGAAAGGACTAAAGAAAGCAATCCAGAAAAAGGAAATGAGCTCAACTCTAGAAAGGCTAGCCACAGCAGGCAGGGACATTGGGCTAGGACAGAAAACAAAGTTTGTCCGCAATATGGAACATGAACTCCACTGGGGACACTGGGGAGACCAAATGAATATGAATGAGCTTATTAGTACCAGACATGAGACAAAGGAGGTCACCAGCAAAAGATGAGGACCTGAGCATGAAGGAGAAAAAAAAATTATCACAAAAAATTCCAATTTCCTGCAACATGCAAAACACACTTGAGTGTACATGCACACTCACTCTTTCTCACACACACATAGTAAAAGGATCTAAATGTTTTTTTAAAGAAAAAAAAGTTAGAAAAAATGTTTCTGGAACATTTACCTCAAAGAAAGAAATGTTTTAATGAAGGTTTTCTTGGGTTTCTTCATTTTGCTGTTTTAGCTTCCCTAAACTTCAAGTTCAAGAGTGGGATGGGACAGGAAAGGGAGCTAAACCTGCCATTGCTGTTTATACTTGTAATAAACCAGCAAATAGAGCATGCCTAGCTGGTAATTTTTATAATACAAAGTGCTCTGAAAATTATTCCAAAGAGGTAATGATTAGGATTTCTGTTAATAATAGAAATTGTTCCATTTCACCAGTCCAGATTGCCTTGATTATCTTCTAAGAATCAGAGAAAACTATAAAAATGTATGATTCTTAGAATTTTTAAGTAATATCATACTTCAATGAGTGCTCAATAGCCACTATCATCACTCCACAGTTTTTTATCCTTTTCCTTATAAATAAAAATACAACCTTTAGCTAATTAAAGCTCTATTTGAATTTCAAATGTATGATCCTATGTAAAATCAGTGTTTTCTAGCAGTACTCCAAGTACACACATCAATTCTCAGTTTCACAAAATTTGAAACTGCAAAAGACTTAGAACTCATCTAGTCTAAAGTCCTCATTTAAAGGAAGAAGAAGAAGGAGGAGGAGGAGGAGGAGGAGGAGGAGGAGGAGGAGGAGGAAGAGAAGATGAAGATTTGTATTTGTAATGCACATTGTCCTTAAAGATACTGCTACATTCATATGAAGCAGTTTAATGGTGAAAAGGACAGGAAAATTATTTATACATGAAGGAAAAGAATTGTCAGCTATAAAAGGATTTAATGTATTTTGTCTGTTATGGCTGAAAATTTTGATGCCTAAAAGGAGTCTAAAAAACACACACTTTGTTTTAATAATAAAAAAAAAAAGAAACCTGTCAAAGTATGTGTATGTTGTCTTTGGAACTGTATCTCTTCCACTGACACCTTCCCTAGTGGTCTTTTACAGCAAGCTTCTTGTATACACTCAGGACTTAAAGATTTGGCACTTTGCAGGAGACATAGCAAAACCTCAGGTTGTCCCTTGTCAAGAGGCCTTTACCAGCCTTTTACTCACTCTGCCAGTTCTGGCCTACTCTTTGGCTGCCCTCCTGGCCCTCACCAGACACAACATTACTACCTGCTGTTAGGTTGCACTTTGAGGGAGGACCGAATTAGATTACACCTGAATGGTCCAATCACCCAACTCCATCAACGTTCTTCTTTCCAGCCATGGCTATCTCACCCAGACTCATTCTTTAATGTTTCGCATAATTCTACTGGCTCACACTCTCTCCACCACAGAAGCACAGACCCCATTCCCAACTCCCCATCCCTTACTCTTAGCCTTCTTCGCCTAACTGCTCCATCCTCCCCAGATGTCCTATTCCATATCTACCCACCTCTGCCACTGCGCTCTCTAGAAGGCCTATTCAATAAGAAGCAAACTTTATTTCATCTTCAATCTTTTCCTTTCTTACCCCTTCCATCTCTTGATACTCATTTTTTGTGAGTCCCTCCTGTGGATGCAGATTCCTTGAACACCTTTGCAGTCCTGGTTGCACTTTCACTAGTACTCCTTGACTCACTCATCATGGTGAGGATGGCATAATACTCCTTGTTTCTCACTACTATTTTAAGACTTTCCCTCTCCCACCATCATTTTATTCAAATTTGTCACCCAGTATAAACAATGGCTACTCTTACAACTCTCTGTTTATTTCTTCTCTATTCTGGCCAGGCTTTTGCTGTGAAGGCCATAAATTCTGCTCTCATAATTCTCATTCCTTGTTTGAACCACTCAGGAACAGCACATTGCAGTTCCATATTCTCATGTTCCAAAGATCCTGTGTCTCATCATTTTCCATAGATGTCTGAACTCATTTACCATATCTGGAGGTCACATTCCCTTCTGAGTTAATGTTTTCCTCATTATTTGATCTGCTCATGTTCAGGGTCTTAGAGTTTTCTTTTTCCTCAGATCTTTAGTAATTTTGGTGTTTTTTTTCCCCCTGGATTTTCCCCCATTCACTTTCTGACTCTGTCCCTTCTGATAGTGGTTTCCTAGGTGATTGGATCTCAAAGCTCCTTGACATCCTTCCATACTGAACAATTCATAGTTCACCAGACTAGGACTCTGCCCTGGTCACTTCTGGGCGGTCAGAACTGGCCTCAGCTGCATGCTATGCTATTTACCTCAGCTTAGTGGGGTGCTCAATAGCCACCACCCCTCCACACTCACACATAAACACACACAGTGTCCTGTCCTGGAGTCCTATCCAGGTCCCTTTGGGAAGTTCAGACTTGCTGACAGCTGCAGGTGAGGGCAGGGTGGTACTGTGTGAGCTCAGGGTCAATGAGGGTGAATTCATGTTGCTTTTTTTTTAACATCCTTTTGCATTCTAGGTGTTTAAGGACATGGAAACAGTTGAAGCTGTTTTATTTTTAATGTATAATTTCTGTTTTGTTGTGGTTTGAGAGGTCATGGGGATTAGAAAAAACTGTCTCATCCTCTATCATGTTACTCACATAACTTAGAAGTCTGTCAATTTCTTTCTTTTTTGCTTTTTACGTAAGGCAATCAGGATTAAATGACTTGCCCAGAGTCACACAGTTAGTAAGTGTAGTGTTTCAGAGGCTTGATTTGAACTCAGGTCCTGCTGGCTCCAGGGCCAGTGTTCTATCCACTGTGCCACCTAGATCAATTTCTTTTCAGTATCCTTCACTTTGTCTTCATTCACGGCATGCCCACTGATTGAAGGTGTTTCCCAAAGCTCTGTCCTGGATTTTATTTTTCTCTGCTGGTGATCTCATTAGCTTCCCATGGATTCAAGGTATATTCAGCCCTAATCTCTTCTGATTTCCAGTCTTGAATTACCAACTGCTTTTTCACCTCTTGAACTCACTCTCTTGTTGTCATGTTCAGTGCAGTGTGTCCAAAACAGAACTCATGATGTTTTCCCCAAACCCTCTTCTCTTCCAAATTTCCTTCTTATCATTGAGGATACCACCATACTCTTAGTTACTCAGGCTCACAAACTGCGGGTTATCTTCAATTCCTCTCTAGTACTCGTTCTACATATACAATATGTTGCCAAATCTTGTCATTTCTCCCCTACACATACCTTTCCTGTATATCACCTTCTTTTTACTCATCAAACCACCATGCTAGTATAAGGTCTTATCACCTCATGCCCTGACTATTGCAATAGCCATCTAAATGGTTTCCCTGTCTCAAGTCTCCCCATTTCAATCCATCCTCCCACTCAGCCTCACAAAACAGAAGTCTGATCATGCCACACTGCTACTTAATATATACCAGTAGTCCCCTTTTATGTCCAAGATCAAATATAAAATACTCTATTTGGCATCTACATTTAATATAAGCCCATCTAACTTCATGAGACAATTCTATACTTTTAAGTGATTTTTCCTGAGAATCTAAGGAATGCTGTTAAGAGCCAGAGACAATGAGAAATAGAGCCTGGCAACTGTCTCTATAGGCTAGACTACCTAAAGACTAAACATGGTCCACGCCCTTAGATCCCAAGGGAGGGGCCCCTCTAGTGGGAGAAGGAAAAGGAGAAGATGGGTAACCCAGCCCTCCCTCCTGGACTCAGTACTGGTTTATGTTGCTATGAAATGTAAATGATATTCTCTCACATCAGTGGTGGGGTAAGTTTAATTGTTTCTTCTCTAGAACCATCATGGATTTTTCAATTGCTTGGAGTTCAACTTTACTTCAGTGATCTTTCCAATTGAATTGTTGTGGTCATTCTCTTCATTGTTCTCTTGGTTCTGCTCATTATACTGTTCATTGGTTCAGACACATTATACTAATGTGGAATTCCTGAAATTCATCATTTCTTACTACATTATATAATAGTACATTATATTAGTATACAATAGTTTTTTTTTTTACAATCATTCCCCTGTAGAAGGCCACCCACTGTTTTCCAGTACTTTGCTCTTTGAATAGAGTTGTACAAATCATTGAGTTAGAGGCAGTGCTGAAAGGTCTCTTAGGTGACAACCACAGAGCCCTCAGCTTATGAATATGCTCTCTCTCTTTCCCTCTCTCTCTCTCTTTCTCTGTGTGTGTCTCATTTTCTGTGTTTTTGTCTCAGTCTCTGTCTCTTTCTATCTCTCTGTCTCTATCTCCCTTCTATATGAACAAACTGTCTGTCACCTGATCTGCCAAGCATTCAGCCCCTTCAGGAAGAGTTATATATTTCTTGACCATTGGATGTTGATGTAGCCACCCCAAAATATTCCACTCCCAACCCCCCATTTACTTCATGTTGGTGCATGTTCTCTCTCTCTCTCTCTCTCTCTCTCTCTCTCTCTCTCTCTCTCTCTCGCTCTCTCTCTCTCTCTCTCTTCTGAGCCCCAGTATGGCAGTAGCCAATGTAATCTAGAGGATATTGTATGAAATATACAAAAAAGTCAGAAATAAGTTATCACTCTCTCCTCACTTAGCCTGAGTCCCAATTTTCCTATGGGTCCCAATCATGACTTCCGTTTCATAGGATTCAACAATTTAGTTTTAATGGTCATTATTTTTTTAAACATGATCAGATAGCATAAAAATGCAAATTTTAAATGATGTTTCAAATAGCACACTGCAATAATGTAACCAGATTTAATTTCTAATCTTCCCCATCATTCTTCCCCATGCAGTTTGAGGGGAAAATGGATTGAGCACATATGAAATATCATTAGGAATTTCCCAGTCACAGAGATCTAAGGCACTGGGCAGAGAAAGGAGCTGTGGATGAGAATTCTGTCTGCTCTCAGAAGAGACAACTGCTAGTACTTTTGCTGTGATTGTTCAGGTGATTCAGTTATGTCCCACGCTTCATGACCCTGTGGTCAATGGGATTTTCTTGGCAGAGATATTGGAGTGGTTTACCATTTCCTGTTCCAGTGGATTAAGGTAAACAAATGGGAAGTGGTTTGCCCAGGGTCACACAGCTAATAAGTGTCTAAGGTTAGACTGGAACTCTGATCTTTCCAACTTCAGGACCAGTGCTCAATCCACTGAGCAATCTAGCTGCCTCCCACTGTTAATATGGCACCATTGTATTGTAACCTGCTGGGTTCAGCACTCTCCATGTCAAAAACATTTTCTAATCTGTTCTTACTGTGCTTCTAATCTTTCCACTCTTATCTTCTCCTCTCTATGGAAACTCCATAAAGAGATTTCTGTTCATATTTTTTTTTTATTTCTCTGCTTGTATGCAAGGGAGGTTGTGAATCTGCCTTATTCTCTGTAAGACACGAATACGAAGCATGGAGACTAGGGTAACTGTTTCCTCCTTTTTTGTCTCTCCCCACACCAAAAATGCATGGCAACAGTTTTTTCAAGGCCAAAAGAAAATATAAACTGAGAACTCTGGGAAATGAATGCTTGCACATGTATCTCAGCTTTCTCAATCTCTTAGGAAGATTCTGAAGATCACCTGGCAGGATAAGATACCAGATACTGAGGTCCTTTCTTGAACTAAACTTCCAAGCATTCCAACTCTACTGCAGAGAGTGCAACTGTGATAGACTGGCCACATTGTTCAAATGTAAAACATATGCTTGCCAAAAAGTCTATTTTCTGGAGAACTCACACAGGGCAAGAGTTCACATGGTGGTCAGAAGAAGCAATACAAGGACACTCTCAAGGTCTCTTTTAAGGACTTTGGAATTGATTGTGTCACATGGGAGACACTGGTACAGGACCATTCAGCAGGGCATGCCCACATCAGAGAAGGAGCTGTGCTCTATGAGCAAAGCAGAAATGAATTAGCTCAAAAGAAATGCAAGATGCACAAATTTAGAGAATCCACACAAATGTTCACATGGATTATTTGTGCCTGGCCAGTGGTAGAACATTCTGAGCTCATATTGGTCTGATCAGCCACAATCAATCACACTGAAACTTAGCTCTAGCAGAGTGATGTTAGTTCAGTCCTCTTCAAAAACAAAGGACAACAACCAAGCAACCAACCAAGGATCCCTCTCCGGACTTCTTAGTCAACAAGTCTGTAAAGAAACGTGTGTTGAGTGCTCTCAATGTGCCAGACACTGTGTTCATTGTTGGGAATAAAAATGTAAGAGAAAGAAAGGCATTTCTTCCCCTCAAGGATTTGACATTCTAATGAGGAAGACAACACAGAAAAGGAGAGTATGGAAGAGGAGAAGGTACTTAGTTAGCATAGAGGCATAAGAGCATGAACTCAGAGGAATTCAGCCTAGTGAGAAATGAAGAGCTGACTGCTCTGGGAACCCTCTTTAATTGGAAGTTTTGGGAGGGAGTCCCCTCAGAAGAAGGGGCCCTGGGATACATTACCACATTGAGTGCTATTATTCACATTTTGAAATATATGGGACATCTGTGTCTTTGTTTTTTGGTGATATATGCCTAGTGTGATATTCCTAAGGCAAAGGGTATAGAAAATTTAGTCAATCTTCTTATGTAATTACAAATTAAAATCCTGAATGGTTAGACCACAGATCTGTTTTTGTTGTTCATTCATTCAGTTGTGTCTGACTCTTTGTGACTCCATGGACCATAGAACACCAGGCTCTTTCATCCTCCGCTATCTCCCGAAGTCTGCCAAAGCTCATGTTCATTGTTTCCATGACAACATCTACCCATCTCTTGCCCTTCTCTTATTGCCTCCAATCTTTCCCAACATCAGGGTCTTTTCCAGTAAATCCCATCTTCTCATTATGTGCCCAAAGTATTTAAGATTCAGCTTCAGTATTTGACCTTTAAGGGAGTAGCCTGAATTTTTTTTTTAAGTATTGACTGATTTGATCTCCTTGCTGTCCAAGGGACTCTCAAAAGTCTTCTCCAGCACCGCAATTCAAAAGTCTCAATTCTGCAGTGCTCAGCTGTCCTTATAGGTCAATTCTCATAGCAATATATCGCTACTGGAAAATCATAGCTTTGACTATATAAACGTTTGTCAGCCAAGTGCTGGATGTCTATTTTATTTTCAGTAAGCTGTGTGGATTCACCGTAGTTTTCCTTCAAAAGAATGAGTGTTTTTTAATTTCATGGCTGTATTCACCTTCACTAGTGATCTTCGAGCCCAGGGATATAAAACCTGACACTACGTCCATTTTTTTCTTCTTCTATTTGTCAGGAAGTAATGAGATCAGTTGCAGAGATCTTAGAGTTTGATGTTGTTTTTGCTGTTGTTTGTTTGATTGTTTGTTTGGGTTTTTCGCTGTTAGACTTTAAGCCAATTTGTACACTCTACTCTTGCACCTTCATCAAGAGGCTTCTTAATTCTTCTCTTTCTGCCATCAGAGTGGTATCATCTGCATATCTGTGATTGGTGATATTTCTCCTGGCAATCTTAATTCCAGTTTTTTTTTTGGTTCATCTAAATTGGTATTTTGCATAATGTACTCTGCATATAAGTAAATAAGGTGACAGCATACAGCCTTGTTGAATTCCTTTTCACCATCTTAAACCAATCAGTCATCCCATGTTCAGTTCCGTTGTTTCTTGGCTAGCATACAGGTTCCTCAGGAGACAAATAAAATGATCTGATGTGCCAATCTTTTTGAGGATTTGCCACTTTTTTTGTAATTCACTCAGTCAAAGGCTTTAGTGTAGTCAATAAAGCAGAAGTACGTGTTTTTTTCTGGATTTTCTCCATAACCTCTAGATCTACCAACAGTGAATCAATAAGCTTGTCTTCCTACAGCCCTTTTAACATTGATTATTTCCATGTTTTTGTCATATTTGCCAATTTATATAGTGTGAGGTCAAACCTCATTGTTATTCTAATTTCAATTTCTCTTTCCTTTAGTAATATAAAGCAAGTTTTCATGTAGTCACTTATAATAATTTATAATTCTTTAAGAACTCTACATAATGGATCTTGGTGTTATATATTTGGAACAACCACCTGCATATTTTGGGTCTCAGATTTTTATTGGTAATTTTTAATGCAAAATCTCCCACCTCCATTCTACTATTTCATGTCTAATTCAATTTCTATTGATTTGATTTATGGAGAATTTTTTTTTAATTTTATGTAATAAAAAAAATCTACTTTATTCTTTAAGAATTCTCTCATGCCTTATTTGTGAAAAACAGCTGATCTTAGTGTCTTCTAATATTTTTACCTGGGGTATGGCTTTATATAATCAAATTGTTCATCCAATTTGAAGTTTTTTATGTTAAGTGATAACCCATTACGCACTACTCTAGTGCCTCGTGATAGTATGGAAGTCATCTTGGACTCTTGAAGGCTATTTCAGAAAAGTATAGTCTTTGATAGGTTCTACCATACTAGATGTGATTCTAGTATTCAAGTATGACTTTGTAACAGACCAATTCTGTTTCAGAGAATGTGGAAAAGCTCATTACTAGCAGTTTGGCTAAATGATTAGGAACTCTTTCATGCTGGCAATCTATGAAACAAAAAAAGAAAAGATAAAATCATTCTCAGTAGTATCTGGTCCCCTTCCACACCTGCAGTGATGGTCACAAATCAAGAGAAATGGGAGAAGAGGGTGCTAAGCATTCCCTGGGTTTCTTTTTTAATTATCTAGAACCTTAAATTTTAACTTACAACTCAACTGTTGAAACTCAAAAAGGGAGATCCTTACCCAATGAGTCGAGACTTACTGTTTAGAAAGCTGAATAATTATAATTTTCACATTCTTTCTATGAATAAAACAAGAAGAAAACAATGAAACTAAGTAGATGAATGACTTGCATGTGTCCCTTGGAAAGGCAACAAAATGATTTGATGGAGTTTGGTAAATATTTAGTTTTATCTTCTGCTCAAAGGCAACTAGAAAAGTAATTTTATGATCTTCTTGTAGTACAATACTCATGTTATTTGCATGAAGATTCATCTTTAAAAACAATTGTACTCCATATACTATCATCAGTTACAGAGGTGGAAGAGCAGAGAAATTATATTAAGAACTTAATGAGATTCAGGAAATTAAAACAACATATACTTTGATACATCATGACTTTATTGCTAAGGTGAGAATAGATGATGATACTAAGAAATATATTAGAAAGTATGATTGAAGAAGGAAGAGAGAGGCCAAGGACTAGTAGAAGCTACAAGCTTTTTGGTTTTGAAGACTTTCTTTGATAGAAGATTAATACTCTTTGTATATGGTGAGCAAGAACTAACATCACAAAAATGAAATAGATTACATTTTAACAGTGAAGAAAAGACTCATTATCATGGAAAGTCCTGCTGAATAAGCTGGTTCTGCAGTCAGAGCACTGACTTGTCAGAGCAGAGATCAGTTATTAAAATGCTAAGTGAAGAATATTGGTGAAAAAAGATTTACCATACAATTAAAACAATTCACTCCTGAACCATTTGAACAAGTAATTAATCATTTAAATGGGTAATGGACAACAGAAATGGCATGGAAATCAAGTACAATAATTTCATATAAGCACTTGATATAATTCAATTAGCTAAAATAGAGTGACAGAAAAGAACTGAGTCTTGGTAAGGAAAAGTTTGAATTATTTTGTCAAATACAGACAGAGAGGCCAAATTCAATAATGGTCTAGAATATAAGGTGATTTGTAAAATCTTATGAAGCAGGATGATGGGTGATCATGAGGAAGATAATTTCATAAAGGAGGGAAAGGTATGAAACAATCACAGACTTTATTTATACTCAAACAATTTGACCAAAAAAATACTCAAAATTTACTCATACATTTGCTAACTTTCTAATCAATACAAAATCTTGATGAGACTCATGTGCATATGAATGGAAATCATCATTGTTTAGTTTATTAGTACAAAATAAACAGTTGTTTTCTAAGTAATTCTGTACAATGAACTACATCTTATTTCTCAATTGCCTGAAAGTTGTGAAGAATATAAAATCCAATCTTTTTATTTGTTGATAATGAGAAGGGATTCGATTTGGGAGAGTACATGTTAGAGATTTTTTTCAGTAAGATGTCTTTCATACATCTACATTAAAATCATTCATGATTCCTTGAAAGATACCATTACATAAATATCTCTATTTCATGACTCATAAGTATAAAATAGGAAAACTATTCTTGTGAAAGGTGTTCACCATTTGTGATTGAGGAAATCTAGTTCAGAATCCAAGTTTAAGAGGGATTCCCTAAGGTTGAAGTCCTTCTTAGATGCTCCTATTTGGGGATAACATTGAACTAGTTTCATTAAGCTCTAAACCATTGTAAAGACTCCTGAAAGTGATCCATAATCACTCAAAATAGCTTGGCCTGACCATCCACATAGTAAAGACAAAGTGGACAGAAATATGGGATGCCTAGTTTATGGGCAACTGTACAGGAAACCTATACTATTTATCCATCAGTATGTATATCTTGGATATTCAGTGAAAATGGAAAGTGAGTTGGATCCAGAATTTTCCATGTGGAGATCTGACTAGATTGCCTTCAGAAAACTGCAAAGCTTCTTTAATGACCCCAAGATTCTCTCAGAAACAAAGGCTCATCTTTAATAGCAGGCTTTCTACTAATTTTGCTATATGGCTCTGAGACATAGATCATAATCATCTCTGAAGAACTGAAAATAAATATTGGTCAGAGGGTAATGAGACATCTTATTGTAGATGTGTGAACAGGATGCAACATTTTACCAGTGAGGAGCTTAAAAATTGAACAAGAATAAATTATTACATCAGGGAACTACATAATAGGAAAAGTAGATTTGTTGTTCAAGTGACAAGGTTTAGAAATGACTGCTAGACAGTCATAGTCCACTACCCATATCCTCACCATGAAAGGAGAAAAAAAACAGAGCTTCCACTATATTGGGTAGAACTAATGTTTCAAATTTGTGAGAGAACATACACAGGAGTCATGCAGGATGGGTAGATATGGTTGGATAACAATTTGCCTCATTGAAGGGAAAATCTGAATTGCTGAGATAACATATCTATCAGAGTAAATAGTGAATGGTATAAGATAATGACCTAAACCTAATTTCTACCAAACTAATTTTCTGATTTTTCAGCCATTCTTTTCACAGTGAGTGTCCCTCTTTAGTAACATACGTTCTTACTTTTATGGAACGATGTCAAGCAATTTATAGTTTTCTCAAAACCTTTTTTATATCTTATATATTTGTTTGTTTGTTTGTTTGTTTTACCAAGTGTTCTGTTTAAGCTCTCTCTTTCTTATTTGTTGGTTTAAATATTTTAGAATTTTGTAGAAACTGATCAATTTCCTTGGAATCTTTGGTTTTGTCAATGTATAATTATTTCTGATAATGCTACTTATTTCTTCTATGTTTTGAATTCCTTTTTAAAATTTTGGTAATTTGATTTTTCTTGCTTTTTATAATTAGACTACTTAATGGTTTATCTATTTTGTCATTTTTTTCTTTTCTTCCTTAATTTTTGTAACCCCAATCCCTCTGCCCTTTACTATTACTTCTCCCCCAATTGAATAACAATCCTCCCCCCAAAAAAACCCTTTTAGTAAATGTGCACAGTAAAGGAAAACTGTGTCTTGAATTCACTGTGTTGACTTTGTCTGAAAATGTATATTTTATTTTGCAATTTTAGTGCATCTCTTGTCTGCCAGGAGGGGACTAGTGTAGTTTATCATCAGTCCTCTAGAATCAAAGTATGTCATTACATTGATCAGAGTTTTGAAGTCTTTCAAAATTGTTGTTAAAATACATTGTAACTCTTGGTTCCGATCATCTCACTTTGTGTCAGTTCGTACAAGTCTTCCAAAGTTTATCTGAAACCATCCTTTTTATAATTTCTTACAGTACAATACTAAGCTATTGCATTTATATGACATAATTTGATCAGCCATCCCCTAATTGATTGACTCTTCCTTAGTTTCCAATTCTTTGTTATAGCAAAAAGAGCTGATATAAATTCTTTTGTGCATATGGGTCCTTTTCATCGTGGGATATAGGCCTAGTGATAATATAATTGGGTCAAAGGGTAAGTTTAGTAACTTATCAGGTTTTTTTTAGATTACTTTCCAAAATAGCAGGACTAATTCATAGCACCAACAAAAGTATGTTAACATGCTTATTTTGTCAGTCCCTCTAACATTAACCATTTTCCTCTTTTGTCATCTTGGCCAATTTGATGTGTGTGATGGGGTGATTTGTATTTATTTGGAGCATTTTTCACATGATTGTGGATGGCTTGGATTTCTTCCCTTCAGTACTTTCTCTTTACATCTTTAGACCGCTTATCATGTGGGGTCTTTTCTTACAAATTTGAATCAATTCCTTGTATATTTTACAAACCAGAACTTTATCAGAGATATTTTGTGCAATTATTCCCAGCCCCTGCCACCACTTAACTGATTTTGTTCTCATTCTACATGCTTGGATTATTTCATCGTACTTAAAATTTCATTATACTTTAAGAAAAAGCTCTGGTTTTTCTTAGTTTATAGTTTGTTTTAAATTTTCAACTTTAATTCTCATGATTTCTTTTTTGTCCTTGTTTTAAGGTTACAAATTTGTTTATGTTTTAGTCTTTTAAATCTCATAATTTGTTCATTGTTTCTCTTTTTCTCTGTTTTGTTAATATAAATATGCAGAACAAAATTGCTCTGAGGTCTGCCCTGTGAGGTTTGGCATATTGTTCTATTTTCATCATTGTTGATGATCATAATCATTTCTTATTTGTTTTTTTTTCTTTAACCCACTCAGTATTTATGATAGTATTACTTTTTTTCTCCATTTGAAGGTTGTCTTTTATTCATATTTTCTTTATTCATTACTATTTTATTTACATATTTATTACATATTGTATTATATAATAAACATAATATGCAATTATATACTATAATTAATATGTGTTTATATATTTCTTTATACTGTTTTTATTGTTACAATATGTGAATATGTTTGTAATATATTCTTCTTTTACATTTCTTATGATTCCTTTATGCCAACTGTAAAAGTATTGTCAATGATAAGAAAAATGTGAATCTTTTAACACTATCATTCGGAAGTCACCATAAATACAATCTTTTTTTCACAACACTTTTAGTTGTATTTGGCTTCTTGTTTATCTTTCTGTTGGACAAATCCAGCTTTGAGAGAGCAATATTAAAGAATCTTGTCAATATTTTGTCATTAAATTTTTTACATTTCTCCTAGCTTTCCTTTTAATATTTAACCATTATTCCTTACATGATACATGAACATATGTGGCTATAAACATATCATTGCTATTTTTATATTTTCTATTGTTCCTTTAAATATAAGTCCCCCATATAATCCTCCCAACTTTATGAATTTTTTAACGTTGACTTAACTGAGCTTATGATTGCAACCTTTGTTTTTTTTTTAAATATTTTTCTGAAGCATAAAATATTTTGTTTTCTCATTTCTTATTTTCATGGTAAAAGAGTCTTTATATTTTAAATGTGTTTCTTGTACCCAGGAAAATGGGGGCTTTAGCTCTTTTTAAATTATAAAATTTCATTAGTTACATTTGCAGTTATAAGTTTGAATTTTCTTCCTTTAAATACATAATATGTTCATAAATGTTCAGCCATCTATAATATTAACATGTTTGCCTCTTTTTTGAATGCTCACATAGTCTCTGCCATTTGTTTTGCTTGCAATAATCTGAACTCAGCCTCCTCCCACCCCCACCCCTTTCCCTCCTTTTATTCTGTTCAATCTCAAGCTCTTTTGATTCATTTTTATTCTTTCTATTCTTTTGTTTGCTTTTTTCTTCCCTTTCCAAACTCAGATCCCCAATTCTTACACACCCAACCCCCACCCATACTCAATGACTCTTGTATTCAAATATTATTTTGAAAGCCCCTTTCAAAGATGTGTTGTTGTAATCTCTCCCCTCCCCTTACTTCTTAGTCTTTCCTCTTTTCTAGGATTGGAGTGCAATGAGAAATGTTTTCTTTTTTTTTGCATCTTGACACATTTTCTTTCACCTCTGAACCCAGGTTCAATCTTCTCTGAACTGTGCCTTCTGAATATCCAATCATTTCCTTCCTGAAGTGAGGGAGAGTTGAAGATACATGACCATGATATCCATCTCTTCTCATCTATCTCCTTAAATTTCTAGCTCCCTTTTCATTACTGTGCTTATCCCCCTCCTGGCATTATGAGTTTACTTTTTCTGGGATCAGTGCTCACTTTCTGCTATCTCTGCACACTCCTCCTGCTCCTGCTATAATCTGCCCCATAGTCTTTCAACATTACTTTTCCTCTACTCCCCAAAAGACCTTAACTTAAAAAGGCCATGGACTCCCACTGCATCCAGTGCCATCTCCAGTCATCCTGACCTATGTCTTGCCACTGGACCCAGACGGCTCTAGAGGAGAGAGTGAGGCTCGTGACTTTTCATAGAGCTTCCTCACTTAAATCCAATTCATTTGCAAGTCATGGTATCACCTCCCTGATCTCATGATCCTCTTTGAGAATGAAACAAACACCAACTACAACAAAACAAGGGGACAAATGGAAAGAGTCACTCACTTCTCTTCTCACATTCTTAGACATTACCCGTTTCCCTGGCTCATACTCATTTCTTCCTACGTAAGATGTTTTTCACTGTATTTCCTTAACAGTTGTACTATTGATTTACTGAATGAAATCCCCCACCTCCTGAAATATTAATCCACTTCTTACATTTACTTTGATTTTTCCCACTATAGCTTTTACTTCATCTTATTTATTCACTCTTTGCCATCTTACTATCCCTGAAACTCAGTAAGAATTTTTGCCTTTACAAAAAAAATCAAACAAATCAGACACACTTCTCCCCTCCACATTATTCTATTCTATATACATCCTTCTGTACATTCACAGGGCACAGTTCAGATACTCATCGCATGATATCTATACTGCTCCAATCTAACTGGTCTTGCTGCCTCAAGGTCCCTCCCACTCTAACCCATCATCTACTCAGTTGCCAAGGTGATATTTCTAAAGTCTAGCTCTGTCCAGTCCCACACCCACTCACCTGATTGAAATCCAATTTTATACCCTATTACATCCAAAGTCAAGTAGTTAAAGTTCTTTATGACCTGGCCACTTTCTACATTTCCAATCTTCTTCTATCTCTCTCCCCTCTGTTCACTTTATGATCCTGCTGTATTGGCCCACTTGCAGTTCCTTAAATGTGACACTATCTTTCATATTCCATTCAATCTTTCACCAGGCTCGTCCCCCATTCCTGCAATATTCTGTCCTCTCACATCTGCCTCTAAGTTTCCCAGGCTTCCTTCTAGCCTCAGTCAAAACTCACTTTAGATAGGACTTTCTCTGGTCCTCTTGCCTACTAAGGATTTTCCCTTTCAGATTAACTTCTGTGAATCCTGTTATCTATCTCCACATTAGAAGAGACTGTGTGGATTTTTGTTTGTTTTGCTTTTGCTGGGCACATTGCAAGCTCATAATAAATACTTATTGACTGACTGATTGTCTAGCCTTAGTCACAGGAAGACAAATACCTCGATCCTTAGTCTTGTGTTACTTTTTTAATATTCATTTTTTGAATTTTTGAGTTCCAAATCCTCTGCTTCCTTCCAGTTCCTCCCCTATTGAGAAGGCAAGCAATATGATAGCCATAATATGTGTGAAGTCATGCAAAACGTATTTCCATATTATCCATCTTATTAAAAAAAAGCAAGCAAAATCAAGTGACAAAGAATGCATTTCAATCTGCACTCAGGGTTCATCAGGTCTCACTCTGGAGGTGGCTCATACATTTCATCATGAATCTTTTTGGAATCATCACGAACCAGGGATCCAAAATGTCATGCCACACACTGCTTGTCTAGAGGTGTATCTAGAAGTATGTGAGGACTGCAGTGATGGCTGATTTTTAGTATTTTTTTTTAGTATTTAGCATTTAATATTTAGTATTAGTATTTAGTATTAGTGTACTATATTAGTATAGCCAGAGATATATACCCAGATCCAAGCAGAAAACAAAAGAAAGGTATGCTGGTTATGGGATGCAACTTTTCACCACTGCTAGGTAGACACGCTCAAAGAAGGTATGAGATATTAGGTATACATTCATGATATATACCTATATGATATAAAATCAATTTTATAATTTTTTCCAAAAGCCAACCAGCCACTGATACAGGGTGTCAGGAAGGAAGAAAACTGGAAAGTCTGGACCTTGATACATGATTGCAAGACACCCAGCAAAAAGCAAGAAAAACTGGAGACAAAGCAGGTTCTCATTAACACACTGTGGTATATGAGTGGAAGATCATAATACCACATCATACGAAAATACAAATATAAAGAACTAAACATGGAAAGACTTGGATGAATTAGTGTGGAGTGAAGAAAGCATAATGAAGAAAATAATATAAATAGACCGCAACAAATTAAAAGAAAACATTAAAAGACCTCAACATTCAAATGATACCAAAACTGAACTTGACTTTAGAAGATTAATGATAATAAAAATCATCTACTCATTTTGTACATGAAGAAATGTAATCCAAAGGGGGCTAGTAAATTGTCAAAGATCATGCATCAGAGCCACAGTTTAAGTTTATATGACTGTAGTAACTGCAAATATACATATATATGTGTGTGTGTGTGTGAATACATATGTATGTATGTATATATTTATTTGAATTGATATTCCATCAATAACAAGTCTCTGAAATTATGACAAAGAATACTTTAATGTTATGTATATATTTTTAAATTTCTTTTTGCATATTAATAACATTTCTACTTGTAGAATTCTACCAACAATGCATATGTTCAGACTGATCTCGTGAAAGAACAATAAAAAAATTTGAAAGCATTCTGTAGGATGAAAACATCAGTTAAAGAAAACAACTTAGTATTTGAGAATTTTCTTTAGTCATCACCGTTTAATTACTGCTGGGAGGGATAAGAAATCTTTGCTGATTTTTAGGAATGCAGGTATTTTAGAATCCTTGCCTGAAAATCACCTCCCTTAAACATGAGAGTGGCATTTCCCCAATCACTACTTCTTTCTAATAAGGCAGTCATTGTTCTCTGGTGAATCCCACAGGAAGCATGAAGGCAGCTTTCTAAAAACACAAAAGTATTTTGATGTTTTATCAGATAAACATGATATGGTCACCTGATTCCTTTAATCTACACCTTGAAGGCTGAACATAAATATGGAAACCCAATAAGGTGGCAGAGAACAGTACATTGTAAATGACATCAACAGAGAAAATTCTTCATGTAGGGAGACTCCTTAGACCTTGCTGGATGGTCTAAGCATTTTAAAAATCTCTTCTCGTGGGTACACAGTGAACTCACTTGGTGCAGCACCGCCCCTGACCATACTATCTATATCTCCTTTCCCAAGAACATTCTTTCCAAACAGATTTATGCAGTCCACATGGATTTAAAGGAAGAAGTCATTACACATAGACTCTCAGCATTGGCAGGTACTGTTTGCCAATGTTCTAGTAATTCATAGGATTGGGATAACAGCAACATGCTGCCATTACACTCCGCTAGGGTGGATTCACTCTAGTTCTGCAAACGAGAGATAGAGTCAATAATAAGGTGAAAACAGGGCGAACCTTCTGAAGGCATTTCTGGTTCTTTTCTTCCCTGGGGAAGGCCCTGTCACTGTGTTGGTTCCTGGACTAGAAGTAGCCCCAATTCTGGAAGATTCTACTAAAAACCCCTGCTGGTTTATCTCATAACCTAGAGGCAGTATGGATTAGAGCCTAGAGTTGTGGAGCTTGCATTTAGGAAAACTGAGTTCCAATACTAATGGGTTAATATGTAAAGCCCTGGAACCTCTTTGTGCATCAGTTTCCCTTAATTTAAAATTGAACTATAATATTTATTTACTTCAAAGGATTGTTATAAGGAAAGCACTTTATAAACCTTAAAACACTCTTGAAATGGGAGTTAGTCTGAATTGTCCAAGGATTGCATGCTCTAAACTTGGCCTCTTATCTTCATTTATATTCAAATAAATCACAATGACCTTATTTGATGCTATTATGGTTAGACAGCCAGGGACCTCATTGTACATTGTAATTTTGATGTATTCCACATAGTCTGAACCAGACTGTTGATTTTTCAAAGAAAGAACAACTTAATTGAAAGAGGAGAGACAGCTCTAGACAGGAAGATGTGTATTCAAGTACTATCACAGACAAAAATTAGCCTAAACTGTGGGCCAGGGTGTTTAATGTCTCAGCACCCCAAGTTCCTCTTAAAGACTATGAATTGCAGGTGAGTTGCCAAACTACATCAGTGGAGGGAGCTGGTACAATGCAAGTTCCCCGTGCCAAAGAAACCAGAAATCTGGACCCAATCTGCCCCCCCCCCAAACAGAAGCTTTTTGGAATAATAATCAGCCAGCCAATGATATGGACTATAATTTTTATGTGTACCATTAGGAGGTAAGTAAGGAAACAATAATTTATTAATTATTAGTTTGTGATCAGCACCGTGCTAAGCACATTACAAATATTATATCATTTGATACTCACAACAATCCTGCTCTTTCTTAGGTTCCTGGAGAACTTTACAGAATTAAGGATATGGAAAAATGTGCCAAATTTGATGTTTGTTTGTATAAATGTTTATTGGGGGAGTTGGGGGAGGAGACTATAGTCAGGGTAGGATTGGATCATATTCCATGGATCAAACACTGAGCCTGTCTAGCCATTGCCAATAACACGTGTGCCCAGCAGCAAAGGACTGGTGTCTGAGGACAATGAAATAATCCCCTTATTGGTTGCATGTTCTCTGTGAGTCTTCCCCAACCCTTGATTGGATGATGAGATGAGGATGATTGGTCATCAAGCCAGGACTAATAATAGCTCAGTCAGTAGATGTTAAAGAAAATAACTAGCCTATACAATTCTTCCTTCTCTCTGTCTGCTGAAAAGGTGAGGACTAGTGAAGCTTACATTTGATTTCCTATGGAGCAAGGGAGGATTGCCTTTCCTTGTCACCTGTTAGCTGCTGGCACCTGGCAGCCAAAGTTGGAGCCCAAGGTTACTACATGAGCCTGAGCCTGGGACATAAGACACTGCTTTCTTCCCCTGCTCTGTGTTTCTCTCCCTGAGCGAAAGTGACTACAAATAGCAATTACAAGAGATGGAATTGTAGGGAGTGTCTATCTTGGAAGTTGAGAAGTTTCTGGGTTCCTCAAGCTTGAAGCTTCAGGGCCTGCTTTTTTGGTAATCTCTCTGTTCCATGTCTGCTCTGGGAAACTATGTACTTTCTTTAATTTACAATGCCTGGGCAGTTTAGGAAAGATCCAGGGTAGAAGCCAAGTAAGTTATGGGCAAATAAGACATTGGAGTGGACTTGGAGTCAGGAAAATCAGCGTATGCATACTGCCTCAGACACTGAGCTGGGTGACCCTGTCTATTCAGTGCCATTTTGAAATCACATTTCCTGCCACCCAAACTCTCATTCAACCAATATGAGGAGTTCATTTTGAGAATCCTTTAGTATTTTCCTTTGTATCAATCAATTAGATTATAAGTAATTTGAAGGCAGGAATTGCATTTAGCCTCTTTTTGTTTCCTCAGCACTTAGCACAGTAGCTGACATATAGTAGGCACTCAATAAATCTCTACTGATTAATTGATACCGAAGTAAAGATTCATCATTTCATCCTGTAATTGTCAATACATACACATACATACACACACACACACATATGCATACACATATATATACAAATATACACACATATGCATACACACACACATACACACACACATAAATCATGTACCTTTACGGGTAGCTAGGTGGTACAGTGGATAGAGTACAGGCCCTGGAGCCAGAAGAACCTGAGTTCAAATCTGGCCTCAGATACTCACTAGCTGTGTGACACTGGGCAAGTCACTTAACCTTGATTGCCTCAAAAGAAAAAATAGTGTACCTTTCTTTCACCTGACTTTCCATTTTTTTCCTTTAGACAAAATAAGTCATCATTTTTTTTCTATCTGGTTATTAAATTTCTTCAATGTTTTCTAAGCACCATATCTTTCTGCAAAACTTTATAGCTTTACACAATTCTTAATAGCAAATTTAGGCCCCATACCAGCATTTGTTTGTTTGTTTGTTTGTGGTTACTGATTCCTTGGACAGAGCTATCTCTGAGCTAAATGATGAGTCTTTTTTCAAATGAGCTTGATATATTTATGTCCACCCGAACCACATTTGTAACTGAAAATAGTTCTGCTGATTTTTGAGAGTGGTATTCTTGTCAAACAATTAGAACCACTGCTAGGATTGGGCCAGGCTCTCCTGGAGGCAGATCAAACAGGAGAATGCCATAGTTAAATTTTCAATGAGAATATTTTCACCTCGGAAGTCAGTAAATGCTATAAATCAGGGCTTGATTTATTGTTTTATTGATGGTCTAGACTTAATAAAACATTAATAATGTGGGTTTGAAGTATTCCCTGTGTACATTTTTTTCCCTCAAAGAAACAGCTGTATTGCACATTAACCAGTCCCTAGGCTCAGGCCAGGACTAAGGCACTATAAGCTTGCCTTGCTAGTAAGAGGTGCTTTTACTCTATGCCACACATGCAGTGAATGAGTTCAATTCTAGGTGGGCCCAGCCACCTAAAAGAATATTGAGACTCCTTCTCTCATTGCACACCTCACACCAGGTCAATTACCTAAAGTTTAGATTTGACTCTTTAAAGGGGAGAGTAGAAAGGTTTTCAATGCATAGTATTAATCAGGTAAGAGACAATTAGTTAATTCCTTTATACAAAAGAAATGCTTGGTATTGTAGGGGGTGGAGCCAAGATGGAGGAATGAAAGCAGTGATCTGCTTGAGCTCTCCCCCAAAATCCCTCCACATGCTCATAAAAAATGGTTCTAAACAAATTCTAGAGCAGCAGAACCAACAAAAAGACAGAGTGAGAAAAATTTACAACCCAAGACAACCTGGATGGTAAATTGGAAAGATCTGTTGCACCAGGGTGGGAGAGGAACATAGTTCAGAATGGGTCACACAGGTTGCACAGGCAAAGACCAGACCTCAGTGAACCTGGAGCAGGCCTCAGGTGATTGAAACAATGGGAGCTGTGGCAGTTTCCAGACTTCTCAACCTACAAATACCAAAGCCAACTTAGAAGGTCAGTAGGAAAGGTCTGTCCCATGGTGAGAGAGAAGCTCATCTGGCCCAGTCCTAGTGCAACCCTGGGGCAGCAGATGCTTTTGGAGCTCTCAGCCCACAGATGGAGGAGGGATGGAGTAGCTTATCAGAGGGGGATTTCGGGGATCTTTTTGCTGGTGCTGAGACAGTATTCTCTTGCTTTGCCCATGCTTGGATTTGGGTCACAGTTCTGGGTGGCAGTACTAGGGCAAGGAGGATTGCTGGCATGGTGGAGCTTGTAATGGCAGTGGAGAGGGAATCCTCCTCACAGTTTCAAGGCAGGAAAAGGTGCTTGTGGTCACTCATAGACCAGAGCACAGGCTAGGAAAGGAGTAAACATCTCATCCTTGATCATACCACCTTGGAAGAATTGAAAATTTATAGGTCCCTAGAAGTATGTCTGAAAATAGCTGCACAAAACTCCTGAAGCTTGGGATAGTACATTCTCCACCCTGGAAGCAGATCCCTACATTAACAGAGTTTAAAACTCAAGTAATTGGCTGAGAAAATGAGCAAACTATGCAAAAAAAAAGTCAGACCATAGAATCTTACTTTGGTGATGAAGAAGATCAAAACATACAAGCAGAAGAAGACAATAAAGTCAAAGCTTCTACATCCAAAGCCTCCAAGAAATATAGGAATCAGTCCCAGGAAATGGAAGAGCTCTCAAAAAGGATTTTGAGAAGAGAAGTAGAGGAAAAACTGGGAAGAGAAGTGACAGTGATACAAGAAAATCATGAAAAACAAGTCAACAGCTTGCTGAAGGAGACTCAAAAAAAATACTGAACAAAATAACACCATAAAAAAGTAGAGTGACTCAAAAGGCAAAAGAGGTCCAAAAAAGCCAATGAGGAGAAGAATGCCTTTAAAAGCAGAAATGGCTAAATGGGTAAGGAAGTCCAAAAGCTTGCTGAAGAAAGTACTTCCTTGGGGCAGCTAGGTGGCTCAGTGGATAAAATTCCAGCCTTGGAGTCAGGAGGACCTGAGTTCAAATCTGGCCAGAGACACTTGACACTTACTAGTTGTGTGACCTTGGGCAAGTCACTTAACCCCAATTGCCTCACAAAAAAATATTAATAATAATAATAATACTTCCTTAAAAATTAGAATGAAGCAAATGGAAGCTAATGACTTCATGAGAAATCAAGAAATTGTAAAACAAAACCAAAAGAATGAAAAAATCAAAGACAATGTGAAATATCTCATTGGAAAAACAACTGACCTGGAAAATAGGTCTAGGAAATATCATTTAAAAAATATTGTACTACCTGAAAGACATGATCAAAAAAAGAGTCTAGACATCATCTTTCAAGAAATTATCAAGGAAAACTGCCCTGATATTCTAGAACCAGAGGGTAAAATAGAAATTGAAAAAATCCACCAATCACCTTCTGAAAGAGATCCCCAAAGGAAAACTCCTAGAAATATTATAGCCAAATTCCAGAGTTCCCAGGTCAAGGGGAAAATATTACAAGCAGTCAGAAAGAAACAATTCCAGTATTGTGGAAACACAATCAGGATAACACAAGATTTAGCAACTTCTACATGAAGGGACTGGAGGACTTGGAATATAATATTCCAGAAGGCAAAGGAGATAGGATTATAACCAAGAGTCACTTACCCAGCAAAACTGAGTATAATCCTTCATGGGGAAAAGTGGACATTCAGTGAAATAGAGGACTTTCAAGCATTCTTGATGAAAAGACCAGAGCTGAATAGAAAATTTGACTTTCATTTAAATACAAGACTCAAGAGAAGCATGAAAAGGTAAACAGGAAAGAGAAATCATAAGGGACTTATTAAAGTTGAACCATTTACATTCTTACATGGAAAGATGATATTTGTAACTCATGAGACCTTTGTCAGTATTAGGGTAGTTGGGGAAAAATATATGTAGATAGATAGATAGATAGATAGATAGATAGATAGATAGATAGATAGATAGATAGATGGATAGATAAATAGATAGATAGAGGGCATAGGGTGAGTTGAAGATGAAGGGGTGATATCTGGAGAGTAAAATTAAGGGGTGAGAGGATTATACTGGGAGGAGGAGAAAGGGAGAGGTAGAATGGAGTAAATTATCTCACATAAAACAGATAAGACAAAAAGGTTTACAGTGGAGGGAAAGTGGGGGAAGGTGAGAGGGAATGAGTGAATCTTATTCTCATCAGATATGACTTAAGGAGGGAATAACATACACACTCAATTGGGTATGGAAATCTATCTTACACTACAGGAAAGGGAGAATAGAGAATGGGGGGAAGGGAACCAGAGAGTGGGGGGATGATAGAAGGGAGGGCAGATTGGGGAGGGGCTAATCAGAAGTCAACACTTCTAAGGAGGAACAGGGTCAAAAGAGAGAATAGAATAAATAGGAGGCAGGATAGGATGAAGAGAAATATAGTTAGTTTTTCACAACATGAGTATTTTGCATGACTACACATGTATAACCTGTATCGCATTGCTTGCCTTCTCAATGAGGGTCGATGGGGAGGGAGGAAGGGAGAGAATTTGGAATTCAAAATTAAAAAAAAATGTTAAAATTGTTTTTACATGCAACTAGGAAATAAGATATGTAGGCAATGGTGTATAGAAATCTATCTTGCCCTACAGAAAAATAGAAGGGGAAGGTGATAGAAGGGAGGGCAGATTAAGGGAAGGTATTCAGAATGCATGCCATCTTGGGGTGGGGGAGGGACAAGAAGGGGAGAAAATTTGGAACTCAAAATCTTGTGGAAGTAAATGTTGAAAACTAAAAATTAATAAATTAATAAGAAAAAAAGAAATGCTTTACACAAAAGACCCACAAGCACATAGTGACAGAAAACTTAATTAAAGATGTAAAACCATCAAATCACAAAGCATTGATAGGATTACTAAAAAAAAAATAGGCATTTTAATTGGGGAATGGCTGAATAAGCTATGGTATATGAATGTAATGGAATACTATTGTGCTACGTGAAATTATGAACAGGTGGATTTTAGAAAAACCTAGAAAGACTGTTGTTTACTGACGCAAAGTGAAATGAGCAGAACCAGGAAAACATATACAGTATCGGCAACATTGTGGGATGATCAAATATGAATGACTCAGTTCTTTTCAGCAACACAATGATCCAAGACAAGTACAAAGGATTCATGACAGAAAATGTAATCCACATCCAGATAAAGAACTGATGGAGTCTGAATGCAGATCAAAGCATACTGTTTTCACTTGCTTTATTCTCTTTTATATTTTTTTCCTTTTGATTTGTTTCTTCTTTCACAACTCTGACTAATATGGAAATATATTTTACTTGATAGCACATGTATAATCTATATCAAATTGTCTACCATTTTCAAGGGAGAGGAGGAAGGGACAAAAATTTGGAACTCAAAATCTTGTAAAAACAAATGCTAAAAATTGTCTTGGCATATAATTGGGGGAAAATACTATTTTAAAAATGAAACAGTAGACATTTTGCATTTTACCTTGGCTCTGCACGGTCCAAGCACAGTTCTCTACAGTTCCATGTCTTCTGGCAAGCTTTACCAGGATATATGAGCTCATGCTGGACTTCTTTCAAAATGCAGCCAACACTGGTTATAAGTCAGGATCTCCAAAAATCTCAAACTCATTTGGTCAACTATGATCAAGCAAAGAAACGCAAAGTAGAAAAGTCAGCTAGAGGTCCAGGTTGAAGGCCACATCATTGAGGTCCCTTGCTCTATTTTTTCCTTCCTTCCTTTCTTTGTTTCTTTCTATCATCACTTTCCATTTTACTTATGTATTTTGTTTTAACATTACATATATTTACAGATTAATTGCCCTTCATGAGAAGTTTCCTGTAACAAGGTAAAACAGTTAAATAAAGCTAAAAATATGATGGCCTCATCTGAAAGTGTATATGACATTTCATATCTGTAGCAACCCCGAATCTATTATTTTTTAATCACCAGAAATTTATTTATGCTCCCTCTCATTCTCATCCTATTGGAGTGGCAATACATAAATAGATAGCTAAATAAATGAATGAATAAACAGATAAAGAAATTAATTAATAAATGGATGAATAAATGAATGAATAAGCAAACAAATAAAGATTGTTAAATCAGTCACCATGTTTCTACAGTGGGGTTAAGGATTGATTCTTTCATGATCCTTTACAAGGGAATTATTTGCTATATTTCTTTCCTTTTTAAATGACACAACAGGAGATCACCTTGTTTCTGTGATGGAGCAGGAAGAAAACAAAGGAAGCATCTATGGTTTTCTGCATTATAACTAACACCAAGAGTTTCCAGCACTAATCCCACTACACATGACTATCTGGAAGCAGATAGGACAGTTCTGCATATGTTCTTCTTACACTTGTACTAAAATGACTGTGATATCACTGATAATAAGGTCATGTTCACTATTTGGCAAGATCTCCAGGGCTGAAATTTTTGAATATATTTTTCTTTCCCATAAGCATTTTCTCTCTCATCTCTGTAATGTTAAATGTAAAGCTCCTGGAAATGGTCTTTATGATTAATGACATCAGTATGCCTGGTTTATTGTTTTATTTGATACATGTTAACCACATATAATCACTGTCTATTATTGTGTTTAACTGTACATGTTACATGTTGAAGGATTAATTTCACTTAATTGGTTTGCTAAATACAAATTTTATGTTAAAGACCCTTGATAACATGGAAGCTGGCATAGTCAGTTTTATGATTTTTTTTAACTGTGTAATTATAAAGGTTTCCTGATTGAGGAAAATATAAATGGGAATATCATAAAAATATTGAAAGGAATGGTCAAAGAACTGGGAGATTGCAAGGTAGTTCATAGTAAAGTCAGGGCTTGGGAAACCTCTCAGTATTCTGAATTATTAGATCTATTGGACCATGAAAAAAATACAAGATACATTGGCAGCAGAAGATGCAACCTTGGAATTGGTTGATGTACTCCCTTTTGAGGAGGGGGAGTTGATCACCCCAGCAGAGGTTGTAACGAGCAAAGAAATCCAGAAAACAAGGAGACTGAATGAGATTTTTAAGCTAGAAAGAGTCAATTCACCTGTGAGAAGGCTCACAGATAGGTTCTCAGTAGTAGGCAATAACTGCTTGAGTCAAGGGATAGTTTCCCAGAGTTGTAGGAGAAAGTAAAATTGAGAGGATCAATATTGGTCCATTCTTGTAGAAGAATTTTATAAGTCCAACCCTGTCATTTTCTTAGGCAGCAAACCATGTATCCCTGTGAAAATATCATGGGAAATGGACATGATTTCTGTGATGTATTCAATACAGATTTGGCAAGTCTCAGACTTAGAGAAGAGGAATATGTTAATAGAAAGTCATAGGCAGAGGTGTGTTCATAAATGTTTAACAACCAGGCTTTCTGGGAGGGAAAAAAAAAAACATGGACAGATGTTTCTAAGTCTAATTTACATTTTAACATTTTCTTGAGTATGGATTAAAAACAAACGGACAAAAAAAAATGAATCAAGCCCTGATTTATAGTGATGACCAATTTCTGAAATGTAAATGCTCAAAGTGAAAATTGAACAATGGACTCTCAGGATCAGGTTTGTGTTCCCTCCTACTTTAAATGCAGCTGATATTTTTTTTTCATAATTTAATAGATTGGTTTAAGATTTACCATATTTTGTACAAAATGAATACAATTCAGGGAGGGGGGCACTATCAGCTGTAGGATCAGGAAAGGTTTCATGTAGAAGAGGGGTTTTTGCCCTCAGGTTCATGTCTAGATTTGAGGGACCTCGTGTACTGGAATGGATTTTTAAAAATTAATACCAATATCAGTTTCCTTTGTAGTTCTATGTTTTTTGCTGTATTCATTTGAAAATACCGTTCTGAGAAGAGATCTATGCACTTCATCAGACTCTCAAAAAGTGTTCATGACACAATAAAGACTGAGAATCTGTTCTGTAGAATGTCTCTTTGAAAAGAGGGGCAGCTCAGGGACAAGTGGAAGGAAACAAGGAAAGAAATAAGCATTTATTAAGGCACACAAGGTGCCAGGAACTGTGCCAAGCAAGCATTTTACAATTATTATCTTGTTTGATCCTCCTACTAGCAGGTAGGTACTAATTCTAACAAGGAGTCAAAAGCCATGTTGTGCCAGTGGTAAGGAAAAGCCCAGTTATCTGGCGTGGGCCAAAGATAAGCCACCACCCATCTGCTGCCTGAGGGGAGGAAGGTGTGGGTGCTTCAGGGACTGCCCGCAAGAAAAAAAATTCTGCCTCAATGAATGAAGAGTCACTTCAGAAGCTGCACTTCAGGGGAAGACTAGGGTGTTCAAGAAGATATTGCTATGTTTATTGGAGTGTCCAAGGGTAAAGACAAAGATTTAGTGAACAGAAAGATTATTATAACAATATGCCATATGATATAATACAATATGATATAATATGATATAATATAATATAATGTAATATAATACAATACAATATAATATGATATGATATGATATGATGTGATATGATATATGATATAATATGCTATAATACAATATAATATGATACAATATGATATAATGTAATTAATATAACATGATATAATATAATATTCCAGGCACTAAACTCCTTGAGACAGGAAGAAGAAGAACCTGGGTGCAGGTAAGTAACTGCCACCAGGTTTCAGATAGGGTTATATCAAAATAGAGTAAACCTCACAGGAGAAGCTTTCACTTCAATGTGGCTGAAATTCTTCCCTCTGTTGATAATCTCCAGTTTGTGCTGTATGTACAGTATGTACAGTATGTCCTGTACATAGCTTGTGCTTGTACATAGTTGTCTGCGTGTTGTCTCATCTATTAGATTGTGAGTTTCTTGAGAGCAAGGATTGGCTTAGATTTCTTCTCATCATTAGCATTTTAAACAGTGTCTGGCATATAGCAGATGCTTAATAAATGCTAGTTAGTTGCCTGACAGTTGAGGTAGGGATATGGGGACATCCCCACATCCTAACCCAGTGTGTTAGGGGATGGGAAATGATGGAGAGATTTACTAGGGATGCAGTGTCTTGGGGGCAGGTGTATAGATGGCAGAAAGTCTCTGGGAATGTAAAATTAGAAGGGCATGTCAGCAAGAAGTCTCAGACAAAAGTAAGTCTGAACACTAGAATGGACTTCCAGATGGCCCCAGTGGAAGGGGAGGGCTGAATCAAATAAAGACAAAGGGCTGGGTCGTGGAAAGGGCAATTTTCTAGCTGTAGAGTGGTGGATTTTCTCATCCTTTCCCCTAAATTGAATCTACTTCATGTCAGAATACCATGTTACAGTCATGGCTCTGGCAGGAGTAGAGAGATAATCTCTAGGTCTCTTTTAGCTTGTGATTTAGAATGCATAATTTCAGAAGACTGCTGTGGGTAGTGATGCAAGGGGAGCAGTTAGACTTAGGGTGCTTCTCCCTTACATTGACGGGGCTGCAGCTGCTCTCTTGTGTGAGCTGTATACAAAGCAGGCATTCTCTCATTTTCAAGTGGGATATTAAAACTCGAGGTGAAAGCTGAGCTTACATTGAAATGATAACAACCTACATACAATATGTGAGCAATGACGAGAGTCAGAGGCAATTTAGATCAGAATCTGCTCTCAGAGCTCCCGAGATTGTACATAAGGAAAGAAGGAGAGAGAAGGGGACAATGCAGCTCAGGCCTCCATCCTATGTAGTCTGAGGAGGAGAAACAGAAGTGATCTCATGTTTATGTCTGGGAAGAGCTTCTAGAACAACTCTCAGCCAATCAGTCCATCAATCAATCAACAAGCGTTTATTAAGTACTGTGCCCGGCACTGTCAAGGATACAAATATCCCAAATGAAACAATCTCTACTTTTAAAATGCCCAAAATCTACATGGGAAGACAACACATATAGGTTTATATAGAATAATGGTTAGAGATTGCACCTCTGATATTTTTTAGTATAGAGAACCCCAGATGAGGAAATTCCCTCTGCCGATAGAGGCACCCACCTTCTCTGCAAATTCTAGCTTTAAAGAATTGGTTATAGCACTGATAAGTTAGGTGACTTGCCCAGAGTTATCCATCCAGTATGTGTCAAAATAGACTTGAACGCAGGTCTTTCTCAAAATGAGAACAGATGTCCCACTATATCACTATAGCTCTAAATAAAATAAATATGAAATAAACACAAGACAGAGAGGGAAGACCTCAATCAGCACCAACTCTCCATGAAGACATAAAAAGTTCTGCAATCATCATTCTGATGTTGAAAGGAAAACAAGTGTCTGTGGGTCTCTAAGGAAAGCAGCCTGGCTATAACATCAGTATAAAGTATCTTCACAGATTTTTTTAAATTTATTTTTTTAGTACAATGGCCAAATAAAAATGACTTTTTACTTCTTGGTGATACAGGGAACAAGTACCTTCCAATTTATGTTGAATTCAATCTGCCCATACTTATCCTTCTCATTTCAAAAATATTTTAAGAACTGCCCAAAAGGGTTCATTTGACTTATATTAATTCCACAATCTCTTCAGGATTCTCAGAATTTTCATGAGAAAAGTACATTGAGAATGAACAGATAATTGACAAATGCCTTTCTCAGTGTTACAATTTAGATAGAATTTGAGGCTAATCTTTAAGGCTCAGATTCCCCTCCCCCTTTTATGGTTTGTGTCACAAAACACTGTTCCTTGTGTCGCACCTGTGATTTCTGTCTGAACCAGTGAGAAAAGCAAGTGTAGGATTCCACTTTCATAAATTTAATCTCCTTCGTGCTAAACAAAAGGAGTCAGGGAAAGGTATTCATAATCCAGTCTGATGGCATGGAAGGTACATTTCATGAATAACTTGATACCATAAGATGGAACCTCAAGGAAAATACGACAAAGCATTCATAAAATTGGGAATATGCTGGTTGAGCATATGTTCCTACATAGTACATGGAGTGAGTTGGATTTGAAGTCGGAAAAACCTACACTAAAATCATACTTCTTATCTAATTGACTATATGGTAAAGACCTTCTGATCATCAGGAAACTTGCAAAGACTCGTCTACTATTATAGATGAGTAGAGGTCAGCATTGGTGAAGAGACTCCCCACACCTACAAAACCACACATGCTTGATGTATTAATATAGTGATTGATGAAGTCCCCATGTAATCGATGTAGGCTCCTTCACAGTAGAATTATTTCTTTCCTTATATTATTATATTTGGATAGCTAACTGATGTAGTGGATGGAGCACCAGACTTGGTGTCCTTAACCTCTATTGTCTCAGATTCCTTATTTAAAAAATAGGAATAATACGTAACACCTATCTCCCAGGATTATTGTAAAGACCCAATGATGTAATATTTATAAAACACTGCAAACCTTAAAATGCTATATAAATGCTGGATGTTTACTGTTGTTGCTATTTTGGTGATTGTTGTTGTTGTTATTTGCCTGGCATATTGGAGGCACATAATTCATGCCAGCTGATTAAGTGATTGATAAGGAAATTGAGTCGCATAGAAAGTAATATAGGTTTGAATTCTTTCAATAAGGAAATGATAGACCAAGAAATAGAATGTAGATTATCTGGTTTCCAGCAATATATTTATTGATAGTATAGCTTTCTAGCAGATATAATTTTTCCTTCAACCTCCCCAAATCCCAGAAATTCATTAAGCTCCAGCTGTATACCAATCTCTGGACTAGTCTCTGGGAGCTATGCAAATCTTATTTAAGGTCCTTGCCCTCATCGAGTTAGGTGAAGAATAATACATCCTCACAGATAGCTATAAGATTAAAAAGGAATTCCTGAAGAGAAGCAGGATGGGGGCAGTTAGGTGGCACAGTGGATAGAGTGCCAGCCCTGGAGTCAGGAGGACCTGAGTTCCAATCCGGCCTCAGACACATAACACTCACTGTGTGACTCTGGACAAGTCACTTAACGCCAATTGCCTCACATAAAAAAAACAAACAAACAAACAAAGAGAAGCAGGATGGTGTGGAGGAGAGGCAGCTGGCCTTTGATCCCAGAAAACCTGGGTTTAGATCATACTGATGCCACATTCTGGCCTGTGTAATCTTGGGCAAGTCACATAATATGTCAGGGATCCAGGCAATTTTCTAAATGCTACAATTTGCATAGCAGACTCTGATCATCCCAGGAAGTTCCCTATATCGACAGTCATAGATCCAGTCCAAAGAGATGAGAGTTCAAAACAAAGTGTTGTGAGAAGTTCTAATTCAAAGAGTATCCATTAAGACCAACATGGCACGGGTATTCATTTCCCTAAGTATGTCCTTTCCGTTCATCTTGGATTTCTGAATTCTAGTAAATCTTTATCCTTGGGCTCAGTGTGTCCTCTCAATTCTAGCTCAAAGCTTTCACTCTATCTTTCCTTATCCTAAGTTAAGAATTTTACATCTATCAGGTCCAAATGATATTTTTCACATTATTAGAATAAGGTCCCAAAAGCCAAGGGAGTTGTTTCATGTATTCTTCAGTGGTGAGCTTGATGTCATCTCTTCACTGCAAGTGATTAGTAAGATGTTTTAGTTTGATTTCTTCATTTATCTTCTTAATAATCTACTGAGCATTGAATATAAAGAAATAACCACAGGACAGGGACATGCGTCATACCGAATCCTATCTGAACCCCATCGAAAAAATCGAGGGTGATCAGATAGCAATAATAACTAAGGTCTTTGTAGCAGTTAAAGTTTTACAAAGCATTTGAGTTATGTAACCCCATTTTAATCTTCACAAGACTCTTGTGAGGAAGGTGCTGTTATTATCATGGAATTAGCAAATGTCTGAGGTTTGATTGTAACCCAGTTCTTCCTAAATCTAAGTCTACTTTCAACAGCATCACCACCACCACCATCATCTTTAATAACAACAACAGTATCATCATCATTGTTGTTATTATTCTCTTGGTTATTTTTTTAGTATTAATGAGTTTTTTTTTTCATTTCCCCCCACATTTTTACATTCCCTCCTTCATAGACTTTCAATCCCTCATTGTCCTCACAGTTAGGTTACCTTCAGCACATATCTCTCTCTGTGTGTACACCTGGTCCATTCAGGCTACTTTTCCCATCTTTGTTCTCACCAATACAGGTGTTCTTAATCATTTTTGTGTAATGCATCCTTTTGATAGTCTGATGAAACCCAAGGACCCCTTCTCAGGATAATGTTTTTAGATACATAAAATAAGATGCATATGATAACAAAGGGAACTAATTCTATTGAAATACTGAGGTAAATGTTTTTTCCCATCCAAGTTCATTGACTGAATGAAATCTATCCATGGACCCTGGTGGTCTATGGAATCCATATCAAGGATCTTCATTCTAGTACAATGTCTATTTCCCTTATGACTACACATGGAACTAACTTATTAGAGTTCAAGTGTGGTGGTCCCATTGTACTTGATAGTGAAAAGTTTTTATAGTAATTTTTCATATTATTTTCTCTATTTTTATACAATTTGTTGTCCTTCCATTTTCATACTTAAATTATCTTTGGATAAATTTACTTAAACATCTTGCCAAGCATCTTTAAGCTGGTTTTACCCTACATTGCTTCTTCTCATTTTATGACACTATATTCATAATTCTCCAACATCCTTCTTGGTAAAATTTTCCAAATGACTTTATTCTAACCCAGTATTGCCTTTGACAGCCAAATCTCTCTATTAAATAACTCAGAAGTTTGCTGAACAAGAAATTTTTTCTATTCTTTTCATCTCCTTTTAATGAAAATTAATTTATATCGGTTAAACTTCTATATAAAATTACACTAATTAGAGGAGATCTTAGTTGGGGATTTCTTTCTCCCCACTTTTTTATATCAGTGTCATGGAAAGGTACCAGCTTCTTTAGTCATTGGATATTCTGATATTAAAATATAAGTAATGTTTGATATTAGAATAAATATACCACTGGTATATACTAGCATAATCTTTTCATACTAATTCTCATTTCTAAGCATGGTTTTTATGTTAGTCATATCATCCTTTCTTAGGTTAATAGGTATTATTTCTCTTGTTTCTGTGTGGACTATGAGCTAGGCATAAAATTGAACAAGACCCAAGAAGGGACATTGAACAGTCCTTTCCATGACCCCATGCCTCTGCCCATAACATAAGCCCATCTTTTTAATCTAATATTCTTCCAGTGATACGGTATGACTATGACTGATGCAATGCTAAAGCCTCTTAAGAATTGTAACTAAAAAAAATGAAAAAAAAGAATTGTAACTGATTATCCCTGAAAGGACAATGGAAAGGTACATGGTGAGTGTAAGCAGACTGAAACATATTTCATGTCACCTGTCACCCAGGGATTGTCTTATTCCCACCAAGGAGTCCCAGCTCTGGGATCATGAAGACTACATTTGTCTCTAGAGGGAAACTGAATCTCTTTTCTCTCTCTAACTTATTACATCCCCTGTCTAGAACAGAACTCTGGAGAAAACCTCTTCAGTGATGTGTAGATCTGACTTGAATCTAGGCCTTCCTTTAAAAGATCAGTAGACATTCATTCTGGAAAATCTATTCAATATGCAATGTGTAGATATTGATATAAACAGCTATTTATTTCCTCCATCACAAAAATATAAAAAAAAAGAATCCTAAGCCTAAATTACAAAAAAATTGCAAAATATGGAATAATAATTAATCACTACTATTATGTTTTTGTGGGAGATTAGAAAGAGTCCCAAGAAACTTGTAGGGTTGATTTCACTTTCACTTCAGTCCTATGGTCTGAGCAGCAACAACTTCAAGGTCCATGTCTTCTGGTCAACCAGAAATGCATAACTTATGCTCCTGACAGTGGTCATCTCTATGAAAGTAGAGCTGCCAAGGGCATTACCCATTGGGCAACCAGCACCTGGACATCCCTCTATGCTTAGACAACAGAAGCTATGTAGGCTACATGGACACTAAAGCATGTGTTTGTGTCTGTGAAACTGACAATGAATCTAAAGTCCCTAGCTTCTTCTGTTGAACTTCTAAGGACCAGCCACAAAACAGTGACATGAGATGGATATCCTAAGATTTGGAAAGGATTAGTGAAATGAATTAAAAATGAGAAAGTCAATAAAAAAACAAATCTGAAATAAAAAAAATTAGATGGAAAATAATAAAATTAAATTTGGAAAATTTAGAAAATGAGACAAAAAATAATGAAAGGGGATAATGGCATGAATAAGAAAACAAAACCCCACAATTGTTATATTAAAAATGAGCACATCTGGGAGTGAAAGACATATATAGAATCAAAATGAGACTTTGGGAAAAATTCATGGTATATTAAGTGAATCTTTTAAAAAAGCAAGAATTGTAACTATGTTAACAAGGGAAAAATTCATAACATTAATAGAAACAAAGAAAGTATATTACGCTTAAAATAATTATAGATAGTGAATGAATATCAATACTAAATTTATTCATTAAATAGCATAGCATCTACATTTATGAAGGAAAAGTTAACTGAATTGCATATAGATATATACGTATATACTCACATATATGCATGTATACTTATATGTATGTAGAGCATTACTATATATAGTTAATATGCATATAGATATTAAATATAATTGTAATATTGTTATATGTACAGTGACTATATTTTTACTATATAGGTACATGTACATAGTAACCACATATATAGTAATAATAATAACAAAAGAAGTCAATGTTCACTTATTTGGGCTAGAGAAATCTAACTAAAAGAAAAACAAAAAAGGTAAATCACAGAATTGAACAAAATTTTGGAGAATTTAGAACTGAAAGACTGATGGCTTCTTCTGAATGGAAATATTCCAGAATCCAAATATTTCTCTGCACCAATTGTACCTTTATGGATTAGGGCATAGAGAAATTATAAATACTACTAGAATGGAGATATTCTAAATACATACACTACAGAACAGAAAAAAAACCCTGAAATTAGTACATATAACACATGCAAAATATATTGACCTAATTGTAGACTCTAAGGACATTCTGAAAATAACAAGTGTTACAGATAACCAAGTAAAAGACAATGATAAGGATAAGCAATGCAGTTTTTTGAGAAAAAATGACATCCCCTAAAACATGCATAAATGAATTGCTGGAGTGAGGAATTAATGAAATGAATATTCAATTTAAAATTTAAAAATCCAAAATAAACACAAAATAGAAACTCTTGAAAGTTAGAAAAGAAATAAATTGGAAAACAAAATGATAATTGAATTGATAAGTAAGAAAATAAGCATTTATTTAGTACCTACCATGGGCAAGATATTGCACTAAATGCTTTGTAAATGTTTATTTCATTTCATCCTCAGAACTATGAGAGGTAAGTGCTATTATTAATGGAATCAAACCATTTAAGCAACTTGCCCAAAGTCACACAGCTATCAAGTATCTGAGATCAAATTTTAACTCTGGTCTTCCTGACTCCAAGCCCAGCCCTTGATCTACTGTGCCACCTCATTGCACAGAAGGACCTTTAAAACAAATGATAAGTGTTTATCTAAAAACCAAAAGCCAGAATTAATTTAATAGGGAAATATTACACCCTTTCTTAACAAATCCAAGAGTAAAGCAAGGGTATGTCTTTCCCCACTCTGAGTTAGCATAGCTTTAGAAAAGATATCATTAGCAATAAGACAAGAGAAAGGAATTAAAGGTATAAAGCAAGATAAAGAGGAGACCAAACTATCCCTATTTGTTGATGAGATGATAGCATACTTGGAAAATCCTGGCAAATCAACAAAGAAACTGTGACAATGAGTATCTTCAGTAAAGTAGGAGCATATGAAATAATAGAGGTAGAAATAAATAATAGAATAATAGAAATAAAAATCTAGAGCAAAATAAAGGAAAGGGAAGTCCCATTCAAAAACAAAACAAACTACAAAATATAGGAAATGGTTGGCAGTCAAAGTACTGAGGTATACTTAAGACATATCCGAGGACAGTTGCAAAATGCAAAATTTAACTTTAATTAATAACTGAAGGCATGTTCATTGTTCATATTTAACCAATGACAACATAAGAAAATTAAAATATTACTAAATTTAGTGTTAAATCCAAGATATAGGCAACTAATGGAAATAGCTAAGACCAAAAGGCATTCTCCATTGATAAGGTCAAAATACTTGAAAAAGAAATCTTTCTCAAAAGTAAAACTTGCAAAATATTAACAATCAGCTGAAATATTGTTATAAATCATTGTTATTGACAGAAATAAAAATCAAAACAATTCTGAGGTCTCCTTTCATACCCAACAAATTAACAAAGATGACCAAAAATGAAAATGCTCAATTTTGAAGGAGTTAAGAAATGTCAAAATAATACACTGTTAGTGGAAGTATGGATAGGTACAGAAAAAAATATGTAATTTTGCAAAGAAAGTGAATAAAATATCCATACCCTTTGTCTGAGATATCCTATTACTGGACATATATCCCAAGACATTCAATGAATATAATTTAAAGTATACAGTCACATACATATATACACATGTGTGTGTGTGTGTGTGTGTGTGTGTGTGTGTGTGTACTGGTTACTAACTCTTTTTTCAGTAGCAAAGAACTGGAAAGTAAGGGGAAGCCCATCAGTTGGTTAATGACTATATAATTTGTGATACATAAATGTACTGGATGCATACAGAGTAGCATGGAAAAGCTTATGTGAAATGATGCAAAATGAAATAGAGAGAATCAGGAAAACAAATCACACAATGACTACATAATATAAATGAAAAGAACAACAACAACAAAATAAAAAACTTACTGTGAAATTATAATGAACAAGCTTGACCTCATAAAGTTCTCTCCCTTCTTTGCAAAGGCAAAAGACTTTGATTGTGAAATGCTACATACAATATCAGACATTTTTTGATCTGCTGGTTAGGTCATGTATGTATATATACTCATATACACATTTTTACACATTTTAGATAATGTATAAAATAATAGTATCAATACAGGTGATGTATAAACCATTGATATCAATAAAATATTTAAAAATAGATTCTGGAAACACAAAAATCTATTTTTACAAGAATAATGTGTAAAAAATCCATTCTAATTAGTTTGTATTTTTTTGCTTTCATTGGAGAGGGGTTCAGTACAGAGAGACTTCATGAATATCTGGACATAGATATTTATATTCACTGATTATTACATTGTGTGTATATGTGTGTGTGTGTGTGTGTGTGTGTGTGTGTGTGTGTGTGTGTGTGTGTGTGT